>NC_051157.2:174913516-175044709 GCF_013339745.2 Dermacentor silvarum
CTCAAAGTGTGGCGATGGCGAAGAGGCGAAAGCCTGACGTAATGTAGCTATCGCTACAATATTAGGAGCGTCCGGTTAAGGGATCCGCAATATCACCATCTACCAACTTGCAGCTAAGCGCCATTTGTAATCTTGTCTAAGACACGGCAACACGAAACTGCCCGCTCGACCGGATACCGACACGCATAGCCGCTGCTTTCACCCATGTTCTGTGGTGGACTTCCACTCGTGTTCGCTGCTATATGCAAAGCAAGCGTGTTAGTGGCAATGGCGGCAACAAACTAGACTTGTTTTATTGTGATAGCAATTATAATGACACTCCAAGCGCATTTCTGCCGTCGTCGTCGACGTATGGTTCGGTATCCAACGGCGATAAAATCGTCGCCGCGCGCTGTATGCTCTATGTGCGAGTGAAAGTGCGCGAGGAACGCGCGCTTTCACGGAGAGCGAACGCACGGCGGAGAGCAAACGCAACTTCTTCCGTCGTGCGAAAGGCCATGGGGGGAAGGGAGGGAGATAGGGAAGGCCCCGTTTAGCTGCGGCAACAAATCCGTATCTTGCGACGGGATGAAAGGGCAAATGGCGACTCCCACGCGAAAGGAGGAAAGCGGGAAGGCAGCGCGGAAGGGAGGGAGAGCGGCTTCTATTCTGCCAGCAACTGCGTACTTGTAATTTGCGCGGCTGAGGGCTGTCGCGCGCACCGTATGTTGAAAGCGCTCTCCACATTGCTCTTACCTTTGTATGCGCTGTGCTTTCGCCACTCAGTTACCGTTGAAGCAATAGACCGCAGGAACTTTCGGTAGCCACCGCGCTTGCTCACGCCAGCGTTTTGACAGCGGTTGTCTGCGGTCATGGAGTGTGATCTACTCATGCTTGCTTGTGGGCGCTGATACCATGCTTGTTAATTCAGTTAGTAAGCGAATGTGCCCAAGTTTATGTAGCCGATATAACTATTATCCTTACTCCGTATAGCTCTCTAGTAGTAAACTTGCTATCACAATTTATGCTTCGCCTTTCGGGCGAAACTGCGATTTTTTTTTCAGAGATGTGCAATAAAAATAAGCGAATAAATAACATCTGCATACCCAGCAATGACCAACGCAAGGAATGCTTTTGATCTCGTTCCCCCATGTATTTTTGCTTACTGTGGCGTGTATAACTCCCCTCCCCCCGCCTAGAAAAAATAAAACTTATTTCTTTCGCCGTGTAAGTTTCGTGCAAATTAGCACTCAAGATGGCCAACACTTGCACCGCGAACGCCTGTTTAGCTATATGAGGGGAACTATTTCTTCTAGATCTTTATGATTTTTTATGTTTCAAGTTTGTAGCGCGAGAGAACAAGCATGGATTTTCAGCAGTAGATTAGGAGGTCCCAATGTAGAACTGTCCGTTTCACAATGCGTACAAGATAATTATATAAACCGCATCGGGATGCATCCAACAAGCTGTTACACACGGCAGAATGTTATATGCATACGAAATCACAAGATAAATCAATAAAATAAACAACTATGCTCATAAAAAGAATATTGCATTATGATAAGCTAACAGAGGCATAAAGACACAATATCAAGATCGCATAACTCGTGAATTTACAACAATACAACACAAAAGTATTCGCTTAAAATCAATATATATAAACACAAAGCGTGAAGAAATTTATACATTTTATCAAAAAATACTATTGCACACGGATCAGCAAGAAAAGAGAAAAAGAAATCACCGAGAAAGCAGCTCTTCTAACAATTTTATTTTGATGCGAAAGCGCCAAATGGCTCATTGAGCGAAAAAGCCAGCGTCTGTAGCAGCGAAACAGCACCTAAATTACGATTGGCTGAGGCCTAACGACGTGTCACGAGCGTGACTCAACGCAGTTCTCATCGGCTGCGACGCCGCGGCACGAGCTGCGCCTTGACGGAGCAGAGCAGGCAAAAGGGAACACCTGCTGCGCAGTAGTGCGCCAGTTGTTGCGGGAGGGGAGAGGGCATTGCCGCAATGCCACGTCCCTCTCGCTCTCGCTGTCCGAAGCCTGCGCTATCCGCGCGTACTTGTCCGCGCAAGCTCTAGCCTGCATTCTAACTTCGCCTCGGTAAGGCCAAATGAAAACGTACCAAGCGTGTAAGCGCGCGCAAGGAGTGCATAACTCGAAGGGTGGCTAAGCGGCGTTGATTTGGACACTACATGATCATCATCATCGTCATCATGATTTCGCATTCACACATCATAAGTGCTTGGGTGTCCTCAGCTTTATAATTTTCGTTGAAATGAATACAAAGAAGAGGTAACCTTAATACCTGTTAGAATTGCGTTCAAAACATTTATATCACCGAACCCGAGGAAAAACTTTCCATAATGTGATGTTATATTGCGTAAAAGGAGGTTATTCCGTTCAGAAATCTAGTGTTTCTAGAAATCTCCTAGTGTTGTACGAATTAACGATGTGACACCAGGAAAGGACATCCGTAGGTATATCAAGATCAATGAAGCGAAAGATGAAAAGTGATAACCTATGCTGAAATAAGTACCGAAGGGGTAGAATACGAAGAGGTTGGTAAGTAGGCAGGAAACGGCAGCGCAGTGGTCTAAATGTCACGAGTTTTATTGCTTGGTTTTGAAGACGGTCTAAACGCTTGGGGTGAGTAGGATATCTGTTTCCCCATGTAGACAAAAAGTACGTATTATGGCTGCCTATATATGCGTGATATAACAAAGTAAGAATATGTGGCGCAATGTCCGCACGTGATTTGATGAGAACATGAATACCAAATGACACTTTGCGCACTAATGAACCGACGTGAGAGTGGTATGTTAGGTGTTTGTCAAGGATAACACCAAGAAATTTCACTTTCTCAGATATTGTTAGTCTATAATTATTCAAAGAAATAGTTATGAGATTCACTATTACGTTAGGTGGACAATTGAACAGCAGAAACTTTGTTTTCACTGGTTTTATACGCCGTTAGTTTAATGCACACCACGTGCGGACTTTGGAGAGGTCAGTAATGAGTGTAGCTCTCAGAGCGGTTAGTGTGTTCTGAGATTAGCATAATGTGATATCATCGGCGTATGATAAGTAGTCTGAATAGGTCAGTACATTGAGTAAGTTGTTTATGAATAATAAGAAAAGCAACGGACCTAGGATAGAGCCCTGAGGAACAGCAGTGGTAATTCACTTTAATAGACAACTATGGAACGATTAGATAAGTAGCAGCGGAAAAGTTCGAGAGGCGAATTAGTAAAGTTGAATCACTCTAGCTTATTTAATAAAATACAATGGTTTAGTGCGTCAAACGACTTGGTTAGATTGATAAATATAGCCCCTTCAATTAGACCCCGATCAATGGCTTGATTAATTTTGCAAGTGAACTAGCGCCACTTCAGTTGAATAGCCATGTCGAAACCCAAACGGGAGGGGACTGATAAGCCTAAACTTATTGAGGTAGTTCATGAGACGAGTACAGATAAGCTTTTTTAATATCCTTGGTAAACAATTACAAGATACAAATGGGACGGTAATCGTTAATATATTCACGGCTGCCTTTCTTGGAACGAAGAAGAACGATAACTTTATTTATAGTCCGGCGAGTTACGGAAATTATTTTACCAACTTTAAGTGAGTTAGGAAATACCCCAGAACGGAATATCTTGTTAATAATATCAGTAAGGACAGGTAAGATATCAGTGGAAAGAAGCTTCATATGAGCTGGTCTGATAGAAACAAGCCTAGATCCAGTTGAGTTTTGGAAAGAAATACATTGTAGACTTCACGCGGTGAATCAGGACAAATATAAAATAAGCATGAACTACATGAAACGTTAGGCACTGTGCTAGGTGGAAGACTATTATCAGGAGCAAAAAAGTACTCACTAAATGCGTTAGCAACATCAGTATCTTTGGTGCACTTATGATTACTGAGGACAACTTTTCTGATGCCAGGATAAAACTCTCTCACATTAAGAACCGGTCTAATTAGTTTCCAGTTACGCCTAGTATTGTTTCCGCTTTGAAGTATTTTGTTTTCCTAGTAGTCTCGTTTCGCGTGCATGAGAACGGTGCAGAAATGTTTAAATATGTACGGAAGCGATTTTTAAAATTTATGTTAAAGGGCTGTGATTTTACTTTTATTGTGATGGTTATTTTTTCTTGTTATGGAACGCGACATGGCTTCTGTGATCTAAGGAATTCTTGGAGTAGTATACCGATGTGTGACATGTGAATAAGTAGTACGCTGATCAACACATTCAGTTATTCGAAAATGGAACACAGAAATTTCCTTCTCAGGAAAACTTGCCATATATACGTCATCCCAGTTTGTGGTCTGAACCTGACGAATCAATTTTGTTTTATTGCACGAAGATATAAAATATTTTTTTGCAATTGCTAACTCTTTGAGAATCGAATAAAGAAAAGATGTCATCAATCAGTGTAGAAGAGCCTGAAAGATCCCGCCTAGCTGGAGTCTGATTTAACTCTTTCCCTACAATGGGGGAAATAAGTATTTTGTATGTTATGGCAGATTTTTTAAAGGAAATACTGCACTCAATATTTAATGTAATACATACACAGAAAGAAAAACTAATGCACTTTTCCGGCATAAAAGTATTATTAACGAGATGAATCTCATAAAAAATGTAAATCGTTAAAATGAAGATTGTGCTATAAAACTGAACAAAGTTTGGAAAGACACGCTTGTATCTACTGAAATACCACGGTCGAGACGATGCTTTATTCCAACAAGGAAAGAGGGCGCCGACGCAAAACGAACGCGAGCCAATGATTGATTATGGCTTCGTACAGATAAAGATGAAGTCCGCATAAATTCTTACACTAATTTCCCCCGTAGACGGAAGCGGCCAGCCTGGCCGCACGTTAGACTAGGGAACGGAGATGAAAGGGCTTGAGGCGGGAAACGTGCACGATCTCTGTTCCGCGGCAGCGTCGGTTAGTTGGGGCATCAACAGGTGTGACGCGATAGTTCACGTTCGAGGTCTAGTCTATGACTTAGTAGCGGCCTATATATCGTGACTCAAGCTTCTCACATAGACCGGGTGCTCGTGCAGGTGTCCATAGGAGCACATCGTCACCAGGGCGGTAGGAAACGACGCCGTGAGAGGCATCGTACCGATGTTTGCGATCGTCTTGGCTTGCTTCAGTGTTCATACGGCCACGACGACGACATCCGGCAAGACGAGACACAAACAGGTCGTAAATGAATGGTGAAGCGTTGACGAGGCCAGAGAAGAATGAAACGTCCAGTGATGAGGTTGGGTGGCGGCCGTATACTAAGAAAAACGGAGAGTATCCGGTGGTTCGTTGAACAGACGTAGGCAAATGTTACAAATGGGAGAATCGCATCTCAGTTACGATGGTCAAGTTGAAAATGGATAGCATGTCGCACAGCGTACGATAAATCGTTCTGTTAGGCCATTGGTTTGACGGCGGAAGCTAGACGTTGCTTTGTGCACGGTGTTGGACGCTTGTAGAACTTCATTAAGAGTATTTGAAAGAAATAATTTGCCTCGGTCGCTCAAAAGAACGTGAGGAGCCCCGTGACGTAAGTAGATAGCGTGCAAGAAGAAGGCCACTACTTCCGAGGCAGCTCCTGAACGTATTGAGGCAGTTTCAGCGTACCGGGTCAAGCGGTCAATAGCAGTGACGATCCATCTGTTGCCGTCTGGAGTAGTTGGGAGGGGTCCGAAAAGGTCAATGCTGACGACAGATAAGGGTTCTGTTTGACAAGGAAATGCTTGTAGCGTCCCAACCGGAGCAGTAGTAGGTCGCTTATGGTGTTGGCAAAGCGTGCACGAGGCAACATATTTAGCTAAGCTCGTGCAAAGACCTGGCCAAAAGAATCGGCTGCGTATGCGCTCGTGGATTTGGTGGTAACCCAAATGGCCTGACGTAGGATGGTCGTGTGAGGCCTGCAGATCGTCAGTGCGAAGAGAGCGCTGTAAAACGGGAACCCATCGATGGTCTTCCGGGTGAAAAATGTAACGGTAGAGCACGTCGTCTTCAACTTTAATAGTTTGAGCTGTTTCCGTAGCCTGGCATTGGGTGGAGATGAAACACAGCTAAGGCGATAGATGATACCATGGCAAAGACAATCGGAGCGCTGGTGAGTGAAAAGCACTGAAGGGTGGCTTGATGGAGTCAAGGAGGAAATCGGTGTAATGGACGATGCGTCCTCCGTGTGGCCAATTTGACAAGGTGATATGATGTGCTCCGATTATGGTGGTAATGGGCATCTTGAAAGAGCATCGGCATCTTGGTGCTTTCTTGCGGACTTGAAAATGACATCGAAATCGTATGCTTTTAATCGAAGTATCCAGCGGCCAAGGTATCCAGACAAGTTATTGATTGTCGACAACCAACATAGGGAATGGTGGTTGGTCACAACCGTGCAATGTCGACTGTGGAGGCATGGACAAAATTTCTGAATGGACCAGACAACAGCCACTCTTCTTCGGTTATTGAGTGCTTCTTTTCCGCGGAAGTAAGAACGCGGCTTGTATATGCAACAACCTTTTCGCGAAATTCGCGGTCGCGCTACAGCAGTACTGCACCAATTCCTTGACCACTAGCGTCAGTATGCAATAATGTGGGTGCCTTGTCGCCAAGATGACAAAGAACAGGTGGGGATGTTAGTGCGCGCTGGAGTTCTTGGAACGTGGCTTCACATTGATCGTTCCAATCGAAGGAACTGGAACTAGCAAGCAGCTTGTGGAGGGGCGAGGCAATGGTGGCGAAGTTCCGGATAAAACGTCGAAAATATGAGGCGAGTCCATGGAAGCTGCGCAGTTCTTTTGCACGAAGTGGGCTTGAAAATTTGAGCCCTACGGAAATTTTGTCCGGATCGGGCTGGATGCCGTCTTTGCTAAGGAGATGACCCAGTAGTTTAATCGTTGTGCTAGAGAAACGGCACTTCTTCGTGTTTAGTTGAAATCCGGCATTAGAAAGGCATGTCAGCACTTGATCTAAGTGTTGCAGATCGTCAGAGAAAGTCGAGGAAATTAGGACGATGGCGCCGACGTAACATAGACAAGTTTTCCACTTGAGGCCGCGAAGAAGAGTGTCGATCATTCTTTCAAATGTGGCGCGAGCATTGCATAGGCCGAAAGGCATTACGTTATACTCGTAAAGACCGTCCGGAGTAGCAAAGGCTTTTTTTTTGTCCGCTTCATGCATTGGAATTTGCCAATATCCGGAGCAAAGATCAAGGCTGGAAAATTATTGCGTGCCTTCCAAATAATCAAGGGCGTCATCGAAACGGAGCATCGGATATACATCCTTACGGCTGATCTTGTTTAGCGCGCGGTAGTCAACACACAATCGTACCGATCCATTCTTCTTCTGCACTAAAACGACGAGTGATGACCAAGAACTGGCGGAGGGACGTGTGATGTTTCTTTTCAGCCTATCGGCGACGTTCTGCTCGATGATTTTGCGTTCGGCCAAAGAGACTCGGTAGGGACGACGGCGTCTGGTCATCGGCGCCGATACGATGGGAGGCAAAGGAGGTCTGTCTGAGTTACGAAGTATTCATATCAAAGGAGGCCTGATGCTTCGTGAGGAATTTTAGCAAGGCTTCACTCTGAGCAGCAGTAAGGTCAGGGCTTATCACGGGCGCAAGGGCAGATGAAGCAGATTTGTCCTATTGAGAAAGAGCTGGCGAGGCGGCAAGAGGAAGCATGGAGACTGGTTGGGAGCCCACATAACAGGTCACTGCAGAGCCTTGAGGTAGGACGATCGTCTCAGTGGTCGTGTTAAAGGCGATGATTAATGCAGAGCTTTCTTGGAACCGCACCAGGTAGGAAGCGAAGACAATCCCACGGGCAAAACAGCGGCCGTAATGAGTGATGAACACGTCGCCATAGGTGATGTCCGTGGAAGAGAGTGTTGTGAGTTGCTCGTGGCCGGGAGGCAGTACAGAATCGGTAGCAGTGAGAAAACGCAATAGTGGATCATCGGCACTCCCGCTCCAATGAATGGTCTCGTTCATATGGACTACACGTTGGCGGCAAGAAATTAAAGCGGACGCTGACGACAGGAAGTCCCAACCTAAAATTAGTTCATACGCACACGGGAATAAAATCACGAACTTAATGTGCATACCATCAATGAAGACGCGTGCTGTACTTTGGGCTGTTGGCTGAATGATTGCTCCATTAACCGCAATCAAGGATGATCCAACATAAGGCATTTTCACTTGCCGCAGACGAGAGAACAGGTCCGCACGGATAACAGATATACTAGCTCCCGTGTCAATCAGAGCTAACCAACGCAGACCCTCCCCAGACACCAATAAAATGTTCGACGGACGTTCAGGAGGACTTGTAGCACTTGGCGGCGATGCAGTTTTCCCTCCAAAAAATGCACTGATTAGATTTCCGGTCGCTGGGCATGGAGCAGGGAGACAGGCCGAAGTGGTGAAACAGAATGCCGGAGCGGCGATGGGGAGCGGCGCTCGAGGCACGTGTGTTGTGGGCGGTGTTCGAGAAGTGGGCCGGAGATGGAGATCGGCGAGCGGGAGGATTATCGTCATGAGGGCGGTAGACGCGAGGAAGTCCCTCGTCGCGTTCAAAGGCAGCGTAACGATGACGTTCGTCTTGGTGCCGGCGTCGGCAAAACCGGGAGATATGTCTTCGAAAGCCGCAGTAAGAGCAGATATGCCTCGACGAACGCCAGGCACAGTAGTAAGGCGCGTTAAGTGCTCGGGCGACTAAAGGGTGATCTTGAACAGGCGGAGGTGGTGTGACTGGAGACTGTGCGGCTGGCATTGCTGCAACTTGGGCGTAAGAAGCCGGTTGTGGGCACGGAGAAGCGTTGGCATGGTGAGCGTTCTGCAGGGAGGCCAATTCCTCTTTAATAATGCCGCGCTGGTGAGTAGAAGCAGGTGGCGCGTGAGTGCTGCTGCAAGGCTGTGAGACGTGCGCTTGCAATTCGTCAGTTCGTTTGTTCTAAGTACACGTTTTTGCTTACTTCAGCTTGTTTAGTTCACTGAATGAAATAAGATTCTAAATTCTAACGCCCGACAACCTTTATCAGTTCTAAGTGATGCTTTTCGGTTTATGTAATGCCTCCGCCACATTTGAACAAATGGTGGACGCCCCCCGATACGGCTTCAAGTGGTCCATCTGCGTCTGCTACCTGGACGATGTGGTCATTTTAATGCGTAAGCATTCTTTGGCCAGTACCCGACCAAACTCAGTCCGTAACGCAAAAAGTGTCACACCCTTTATTTGCCAAATTAATACGCAACTGGCGAAGTTAAGACACTTAATCGTTGTACTAGTGTAAATGTAGATGATCCCTAGCTTTAGATTCGATAAGAAAGAAATGGAAAAAGGAAAAACAAAATAAAGAAATAAATATAAGAGAACCGGTCTCGTCACGCCCCCTTGAACGCTTACTTTTCTACATTACTGGTTTTCGTGCAAGAAAGCCTACTTTGGGATGGCGGAGTATAAAAAATATAGTAGCTGATTGGTAGATGAGATAATAAAGGAATTGTATACGATTGGTAGCCATCAAAAAAGAACGGGAAAAAGATTGGTGGCCTCTCCATCGCCGCTTCAAGGTCGTAAGAAAAAAAAGGAACCTGAAAAACAAAGGATCATAAAAAAGCTGTGGTGTGGCACAAAAAATAAAGAACCTTGTTATGACGGCGTTTCGGTGCAATTGATACGATATATCTGCAAAATAAATGCATTATTGGTCAAGTGAACACAAGTTGTGATTGTAATAATGTAATAGTAGAAGATTGGTAGTTATGGGTAGACATGCATAAGCTAGCTATAAAAGTAACCAAAATGAAGTAGTAGCGGATCTAAAGAATGCTTACCCATTCGTAGACAGTTCTCAGAATTTCTGTTGCATTTTATTGCGATAGCAATTATATGGACACTTCAACCGGATTTCTGCCGTCGGCGTCGTCGTCGCCGTCGCCGTCAGGTTCCCTATAGATAAAATCTTCGCCGCGCGCCGTATGCCCGAGCGGAAGCGTGCGGGCCCGGGACGCGTGCTATCACGGAGAGCGAACGCACTCAATCTCCCACGCGCACGCAAGGAAGCGGGAAGCCAGCGCCGGAGGGAGCTGGGGGGGGGGGGGGGGGGGCGCACTTCTACTCTGCCAGCAACCGCGCTCGTCGCTCGCTCGCACCGTCGCTTATCTCCACACGGCTCTGACCTTTATGCGCCGTGCATTCGCCGCTCAGTTTCCGTTGAATCGATAGACCGCACGTACCTTCGCCCGCTGCTTGCTGCAAGCGTTTTCCCAGTCGTTGTCTGCAGTCATTCAGTGTGATCTATTCATGTTTGTTTGTGCGCGCTCACACCACGCTTGTTCATTCAGTTAGTAATAGTCGGGCCACATTTTCCAACGCACGCTACACATGCAATGCTGCCCGGATCGGCAGTGCAGCGCTACAGGTGTGTCCCTTCGCACGCGCTGCCCACGGGAAGCGCTTCTCATGAACACCACCGTTTCACAGGCGCCTTCTCGTAGTCATCGAGTCTCCCTTCATGTCGGTCTACTTACGCCGCAGCACACCAGCTTACTTTATCAGCTCGTGTTTACTACAATTCATATTGCTACCAAAGCGGCTCACCTTACTTCGTATGGCATTGCTGTGTTGCTATCGCATTCATTGCTTCGCCCTTAGGGCGAAACTGTGACATATTTTTTCTCGGAATTTACTCACGCACGTCAAACATCTATCGAAGATCTTATCTGTTTCCGTCATGCGAGGCTGCAACCAAATTCAACCATATGACACTTCGGTCATCGTGAAATTTCTGTTCTCGACCATCTCATCGATTCTTCTGGTGTACGCCTTGATCAAAATAAAATACGAGCAGTGAAAGAATTTCCCCTGCCAACGTGTGAACTCCTTTGTCAGACGCGAGTGCTTAAAAACATATAAACTAAAAAAATGAAAAAAAGAACCCGTGGAATGTGCACACTCCTAACAAGCTGTTGTTGTTTCTTGTGCACTTTGCTTTGTTAGGACAGTCTGAAGAGTTGAACAAGGGCCAGAAGGCGTGCATCTTAAAACCATAAGTCGTCAAAACAAACAACTTTTTCGTTATAATGCAACTTAATCACTGGCTGTAAGGGATGCAAAAGTTGGTGACTTAGGAATAATTTCGACCGCCTGATGTTTTTAACGTGTACCTAAATATAAGCACACGAGCGTTTTTAGATAAATGCCCCCCCCCCCCCCTCCAGCATAGAAATGCAGGCGCTGCAGACGGGAAACGAAACGGCGACCCCGTGCTCAGTACAAGGAGCTGAGACACCACAAGAATCCAGAAAGCAGTCAGTAACTTTCATTATAGAGTCAGAAAGACGGTAGCTTCCATGTTGGTGAAAGGAACCACGGATGCATTTTGTCGCGCCATAAATTATTCCTTTGATACATCTGCGAAGGTGTGATAAATTAAGAGTTGCACTAAAGCGAAGGCGTCCTCGGCTAGCACAGGTTGGTTTTGTGTGAGCTAAACACTGTTTCAATTTCAGGTATTCACTACACGTGAGAAGTTGTGGTTATATGGCATGAACTACGATTACAAAACTGAAGCCTGCGTCTACTTTGTGACAGAAGGCTTGTCAGATAACGAATTAAATTACACGTACAACGTATTATTGGACGGTAAATGGTAAGTGTTTTTGAAAGCATGAACCAATAAAAACAAAACTGGAAATATTTGATGATTTAAATAGGAGAACTTGTATATGTAGCGTAATATGTCAAAATGCGTGAGACTCATGGCGTATTTCATTTAAATTGTGCCGAGATTTGTCTCGCGCCTCTCGGTTGTGGTCTTCACATTGAATCCAACGGGTGTCTTCTCTTCAAAAGAAGCACCTCATAATTAAGTACAGCATGAAAATGAGCAAAATAATTTGAGGAACGGACCTGCGTAGGCGCCGTCTCCGAATTAAGTAATAAAACTGGCCCCAAAGTGGCACTATACGTTACATTTAACTAAAAAAATCCTAAGCCCTTCCACTCCGTGAAGATGGATGATAAGCGAAGTTTTTCCCTGTGTATACGTAACAGTCGCCTTTGCCATCAACTTTATGTTTACGGAAATGTGCCCTTGTAAATAAGGAGATGTACATTGTATGGTTACTGGTGACATCAATGAAGACAAGATGGCAGTGAAATGTTTATTGAATATCGGAATCTTCACCAGTCAATTTTTTGCAAATTAGCCGAGTAGCATTGTGATCGCTGTGGTATACTGCAAGGGGTAATGTTCATTCAACACATTCAAGGTATTGATTCGCTGTTCGTCGGAGCGTATCCCACTGATAAGGGACAAGTTGTTGTCGAACCACAAACGCTTGCTCTCGATGTGTCGAGTTTGCTCGGCGGCGTGGTTAGCAGCATCCACCCGCTATTGCCGCTTGCGATTCATCATAATTTAATCTGTCCTTCACGTAAGACAATGAAGGGCTCATACCCTCGTAAACGCGGCCTCTCCATTACGACGACAGAAGAGGAGTAAACGCGGAAATGTTGAGCGGCAATGGAGCCAGCTGTGGAAGAAGACGGCGACGACGAACGCGGGAGCAGTGGCATGATCGCGTTTGCGTGGTTGCGTCGAGGGGCGCCAACGTGCCAGCTTTGGAAGGAGACGATGACACTCGAGCCACTGCTGATGATGATAGTATCTGCGAACAGACGCGGATGTTCAGGCTACATATAGACAAGCTTCGCTTGTAATAATGGTCAACATTCTAATCTGTAATCAATGTTTGCATTATGTACCGAGTGTCCCCAGCACCCAAGTGTTACTCAGCAGGAACTCTGGGACGCCTGTTTTTGAGGCATTGCGGGTGCAGACGGACGATGACAGCATGGCCGCTTCTTCTTTTTTTTTTTTTTTGAGATCATCTATTACCCGCCGTTGCACTGAATTACTGGAGCGGACATGTGCGCATAGGATATTCGGCTGGCTGTTTTTGCACGTAGAACCAGCCGCGCTAAACGTCGGCTGCTAAAGTGATCCCCGTTTCCGTTTTTAACGCGAAAACGTAAAGGGCCCCGTGTCGCAGAAAATCAGGTGTCAGCGTCGGCGTCGGCGGTGTTATCCGTCAGAACAAATCATCCCGAAGCACGCAGGTCCTCCGCGTGGCCCATAGGCATTTCTGAACTAATTGAATTCCTCAAAGTAAAGTGCGTCTGGAAATTCGTAAAGTACGACTTACACATAACCTACACACATGAAAGCGTTAGACTGCAATTTGAATATACGAGAAAACATAATTCTGTTACGCGGACCCTCAAACTCCTGTTTGCTTGCGACGATATATATATATATATATATATATATATATATATATATATATATATATATATATTATGAGAGAAAAGCTGTGAGGTCGGCCTGAAGCGATGTTCTGACCTGCAACTCTGGGTTTGGGGAATGGTAATGGGTGTAGAAATAGAGAATAGAAGACGTTGATTACTCTTGCGATGAGTCACTGCTTGAAATCCCAGCCTTACAGCAGTATGAGCCATTGCTCTGCCCTGAACTTACACTGGGATCGGCCCACGTGCCATTGTTTTCTGCCGATGTTACGGCACGAATAAATCTTGGGATCTTAGCCATAGACAGCTGTGCTGTAGAACGAAATGGAGCTGGGCGGGCCATGTAATGCGTAGGGCATATAACCGGTTTACCTCTAGATTTACAGAATGGATTCCAAGGGAAGGTAAGCACAGCCGAGGACTGCAGAAAGTTAGGCAGGATGAAGAATTGAGGTAATTTGCAAGCTTAAGTTGCTATCAGCTAGCGCAAGACTATCGCGTTCCACTCTTAAAGGCGAAGCTTAAGCGTCCTCGAAGTTTTGAAGGCCCGTGGCTCAACCGAGCACTCATGCTGGTGTCTACAGTAAAGAAATAAAAAGAAAAAAAAACCAGATACATTGATGTGTGCGACTAGGAGCAACTCGGTTGTTGTTATAGTGTTATTAAGTAGTACTGGAGGGCGCCACGGGTGGCCCCTAGTTTGCATATATTCCCGCCACTAATCAATTAAAGGGATCTTCGTTCGGCTACTGTCGTCGTGCCTGCTTGCGCTGGCTGCCGCTCCGCAGGGCCAGTCGGAGATACAACAGATGGCGACGAGGGTAAAGAGGAGAGGACTCGAATAAGTTGCAAGATGAGCCTCATTCAGCCACCAGAACTCCTGCCAGCGCCGGGAAAGCCAGCCATTCTGTGGATGCAATGGCGCAAGCTGTTTGAAAATTATCTGCTGGCCTCGGGGCACAACACCCCACCCTGATGCTCGCCGCAAAGCGCTTTTGCTGCACTGTTTGGGCGTGGAAGGTCAGCGCATTTTCTACGCATTACCGGAAGAACAGTCATTGTTCTGGGCACGGCCCAGAAGACGACGGGCGAACAGGATGAATTTAACATCGCTTTGGCAAAGATCGAAGATTACTTCGTCGCAACAACTAATGCCGTTGTTGAGCGGCAGCGGTTCCGCCAGCGTGCTCAACTGCCGGGGGAATCGGTGTGTTCGTTGGCCACAGCTCTTTGTGAGCTTTCTGTTACATGTGACTTCGGTACGCATTTGGAAGAATTCATTCGGGACCAGCTCGTGGAAAAGACAGGCCACCGCCAGCTACGGGAGCGACTACTGCTAGAAGGTTCCCCTCTGACTTTGCAACGTGCGCCGTTGCTTCCATGATTCCCAGAATCATGGTAAGTTGGGTCATTTCGAACGTACGTGCAGAAGCCTAGAAGAGCCCAGGCAATCGCTAGCCATTCGAGAGGTCACTGACGAAGAGGATATTCAAGTCATGACAGCTCTTCACCTTGGCCGACGGCATACAACTGGAATACACGTAGACGTGCAAGTACACGCTGTCACTATTTCACTTCTAGTGGACACTGGATCTGTGGTCTCAATTTTGTCTGCAACTACATACAAGAATCTGAAGGCTTCGACTCTGTTGCGATCGTCTTCCGCCACCCTCTTAGATTTTTCACGCAATCGCATCGCCGTTCAGGGATGTTTCGACGCTCCCGTTGTGTTCCGCGACCGCCAGGCAGACGTGCTCTTCCATATCGTACCTGATGGGACGGACATCCTGCGGTCGGACGCCATCGTCGCCCTACGTCTGCAAATCGATGGCAGGTTCGTTAACTGCATCACATCTTTGCAGGTGCCGCAGGGCATTCCAAATGATTTATGCACAGAATTTGCACACTTCTTTGACGGGAAGCTAGGTGTAGCTAGGAACTTCATTCACAATGTGCGAGTTCGTGAAGGCGTAACCCCAGTTATTGCGAAATTGCGACGATTACCGTTGGCAGTATGGGACCAAGTGTCCGATGAACTGAAGCGTCTTGAACGCATGGGTGTCATCGAAAAAATTGATAATTCTGAATGGGTCTCGCCGCTTGTCGTACTGCGGAAAAAGGACGGGTCCATACGCTTATGCGTTGACCTACGCGAGCCTAACAAGGCGATTGTTGTCCATAAATTCCCGTTGCCGCACAAAGAAGAGCGCCTCAATAAGCTGCATGGCGCAAAGTACTTTTCGAGTAGAAACGATGGAACCCAACCTTCAGGACACAAACACCAGGAGAGAAGTAGACGGACACACGCTGGGACTAGCAACAAGTTTAATGAAAACAACCACACAGAAGTTCGCAGGGAAGCCAGAGTGCGCATGCGTCGTACATACCACGGGACAAAGAAAAAACACTAAATGACACCTAGTAGCCACATTTTCTGCGTGACAAAGAAAGAAAAAACACTAAATTACACCTAGTAGCCACATTTTTGACACCTAGTAGCCACATTTTAGAAAAATGGGGCTACAAGGTGTCATTTAGTGTTTTTTCTTTGTCACGTGGTATGTACGACGCATGCGCGCTCTGGCTTCCCTGCGAACTTCTGTGTGGTTGTTTTTATTAAACTTGTTGCTAGTCCCAGCGTGTGTCCGTCTACTTCTCTCCTGGTGTTTGTGTCCTGAAGGCTGGGTTCCATCGTTTCTATAAGTATGTACCAACAGGCCCTGCAAAAGGCTCTTCTACTTTTCGAGATTAGATTTAGCTGCAGTGTACCACCAAGTTCCATTGAGCGCAGAAAGCATTGATTTAACAGCGCTTATTATGGACCAATGACTGTACCGATTTCAGTGTGTATGTTTCGGGCTTGCTTCAGCACCGTCAGCTTTCCAAAAAATGATGACTACAATTTTGCAATCTTGGAGAAACACCTTCTGCTACATTGATGACATTATTGCATTTGGCAGTTCGCTTGACGAACATAACGCAAAACTCGGGCAAGTTTTGCAGCGCATAAGCGATAACGGGCTGAAGCTAAATTACAAGTGTATTTTCGGTGTGAGGGAACTTCCATTTCTTGGTCATATCGTAAGTGATAAGGGCTTGCAGCCACTGCACAGCAACATTGATGCCATCCAGAATGCGTCTGCGCCGACAGACAGGGCAACGTTGCGCTCCTTTCTTGGAATGATTGGCTATTATGCTAAGTTCATTCCACGATACGCCGAGATGGTTGACCCTCTCCGCGAGTTGCTGTGGAACGACTCTGAGTTCAAGTGGCATTCAAGGTGCCAAACTTGTTTTGACGAAGTACGTCGTTTCTTGTCGGGCAGATGCTTGCAGCTGTTTGGCCCTGCCCTGCAGATTATCGTTACAACTGATGCTGCCGCCATTGGCCTCGGAGCAGTACTGCGGCAGCGGCGTGGTCAGGATTTGGTTTCCGTTGCCTTCGCTTCCAGGAGACTGACAGACGCGGAAAAGAAGTATTCGACTGCTTAGCTTGAAACTTTGGCATGTATCTGGGCCTGCGAACATTGGCGTGTGTACTTATAGGGCCGTTTGTTTACTTTGCGCACAGATCTCCAGGTCCTGGTAACTCTGTTGACCACTAAGGGGGTGGGTAGCAGACCCTTCAGAATTGCAAGATGGCATGCTAGGATACTTGATTACAACTGCACTATAGAATTTCAGAAGGGCACTGAAAACGTTGTGGCGGATGCGCTGTCAACAATGCCCCAATCTACACGCGCGGGACACAAGGAGCTGGAAGAGTCTGATGACGTAGTGTGCGTTGTTTCGTCCTGCATACCCCATGAAGAATTCGTTGCTGAAACTTCGCAGGATCGGCTGCTGCAGGACGTCATCCGGTGGACCACCTCGTCTTGGCTTCCAAGTAAGGATCTGCCCTCGATGGACATCCGTTTCATCGCATCCGAGACGAGCTGTCTGTCGCAGGGGGGCTTCTTCGTTGCGAGCAGTTTGTCGTTCCCGCAGCGCCTACTGGACGTCTACAGGAAGCAGCTCATGAGTCGCACCCAGGTATTTCACGGTCCAAAGAACGGTTGCGTTAGAATTACTGGTGGCCAGGAATGGACAGACAGGTGGAACACCTGATTCAGTCTTGCACTGTCTGTCAGTGCGTGGACAAATCGGCGCGACCGTTAGTGCCGCCTTTACAGCCAGTAGAGTTCTCTTCAGGTCCTTGGAAGAAAATAGGCATTGATATAGTTGGCTCATTCGTGTATGCACCCACGGATACCCGGTTTGCCATCACCCTAATTGACTACTTTAGCAAATGGCCAGAAGTCTTCTTCACAGCGAAAGTCACGTCTTCTAACGTTGTATACTTTTTGCGCAGTGTATTCAATAGAGAGGGCTACCCCGTACAACTTGTGAGCAACCATGGGCCTCAATTTACATCAGTCGAGCTTGAACAATTCCTGCAAGATAGAGGGATACATCATAATTTTTCCGCTATCTACCATCCCCAAGCGAATGGACAGATCGAGCGATTTAAGCGTGTGCTTAAGGATTATGTCCAGGTGTGTTGGCAGGAAAGGCGGCCCTTGAGGGATGCCATCACGGAGTACCTGGGACTATACCGGTGCACCCCACACGCGACGACCGGTGAAAAACCTGCTCTGCTGCTGCATGGTCGTCACCCAAGAACTAAACTGGATTTAGTCGGAGCTCCAGGTGTTCAGCTCTTCCAGAGGCCAGACATAGAGTTGCAAGCGCTGCGTCACAGAGTGGCCGAACATCAGCAGGCAAGTAAGCAGTACACGGATAGGCGACGAGTTGCCAAGCATGCGGCGCTTCATCCGGGCCAGCGGGTATGAGTCGAGTTGCCAGGGAACATTCCCAAAGGTGCTGTACGATATTCCCAGCCCTTGACTGTGGTTAGGCAACGGCACCAAGACAACTACGAACTGGAAGATGGCCGCACGTGGAACAGGGAACGGTTAGTGCCGTACTCTGGGGAGCACAATATTAAGTTTCTTCCCGCTGCCACTGCAAACTTTGAGTTCGATGACACACGCAACTCCCTTGAACCACCTCAGACCACAACAGGACTGTCACGAGCCGAAAGCGCAGGTCAAGCATCACCAGCAAGAAACGAACCACCAGCAACCCTGCGACGATCAGCCCTAGAGAGAAGGCAACCTTCACGGTTCGCAGACTATGAAATGTGATTTGTCATTTTGAAGGTAGTTTAATGAGCCGCCATTGTGGCTCATTTTATTTAGGGGGGAGGATGTTAGTGTTATTATGTTGTACTGGAGGGCGCCACGGGTGGCCCCTAGTTTGTATATATTCCCGCCACTAATCGATTAAAGGGATCTTCGTCCGGCTACTGTCGTCGTGCTTGCTTGCGCTGGCTGCCTCTCCGCAGGGCCAGTTGGAGATGCAACAGTTGTTGTCGTCACCCACCCAGAATTGTATACAATACTGGTATATTGCATATAATGTCTTTCTCTGAATTTGTCCAATTTATTCTACAATTCAGTATCAAACTTCTGGATATCTCCAGACGCGAAACGGTAAAACGCGCAAACGAGAAAAGTAGTTTGTTTCAAGGGTAATATCATGCCCGCTGTTGATATAAAATTACCGACAAGTCTATTTTCTCTGGGCTCCACTCATTTTTACCAACACCAAAATTCCACCGCCTTTAATTTTTCTGACTGCAATAGTATCAACTGTACCCATGTCACCTGTAAGCATGGGGTAAAGGTTTGTTACCTTAAATCGCTAAATCCAACACATTTCGTTTTCCTGCTAGGTATACGATTCATGTATTTCGGTGTTTGCTGATGCTACGAACGTATGAAGAGCTTGGAGATGTAAAACACGTTGCTCTTCAACTGATACTTCCGTTATATTATATTGTTACGCACTATTCCCACGCACTGAAGCACGCATCCTGCCGAGCATAGAAGACTACCCCTGAAAGACGGTGAAGACGACGATCTTGGCAGCGCTCGTGTTGTTGTTCTGCCATCTTGCCTGCAGCCGTCTCTCTCTGTATATATCTTGTAAATATAATTTCCCGTCCCTTTTGGCTACTCTCATTCCCGTGGCAATATTACCAGTCTTTCCAAGAAAGAATATATTTGTGTGGAGATTATTGTAGTCTGAAATCATCCAGTGGTTCTCTTCGCTGTGTACATCTAGATAACGTTGCGATAGTGGTACCTAACAAGTATAGGCGTTTTTTTTCTTCCTCAAGATACAGCCTGTGTACAGCTTCAGTTATCTCTATAGTGGGTGGGGCACGCCATGATTTACAGCAATTACTCTTAGAACAATGACTAACTTTTTGTTTTTGTTACTGGTACGCAGTGTACTTCACTGCTATTTCGTTTTGAGTTGAACAGACGTACCAGACTGCGATAGTCGCAGCTTGGTGGCGAACGGCTCACCGCAAGGCTGATTGAGTACGCCTGTCCCCTCCGCTGGGATAACCGGCGGTCCATTCAACAAGACAGGTCGCGGGAGCGATGGTCCCACATAAGCAATTCGTAGCACTTGTCGCGGCGAGCAAGTGCTTAGCGAAACAGAGCTCGGGGTAGAGGGCTCCCGGCGGGGCCGGCCACGGCGGACGCCTACCATGCGCGTCCTGACATGTGCTCGCGCGTTCCACTTCACGTCTCTAGGGAGAAGCTCAGTTTGCGAGGAAAAGCAGCTCCGACGCTCCAGCGATATTCGTCACGTTACCATGTGTCCGAGTGCTGTCTCTCGCAAAATTGTGAGCAGAATGCGTAACACTTTCACTGCAATTCTTTTGGCAACGGTGTGGTGAACGGGCGAGCGCGGTTGAGCTTGTCGGTGCTGTAGCAGACACCCGGAAATGGAAGCTGTCGAAGAAGGGTGTGCATTGATTTGCAGTCAGAATAAAGCTTCGACTACATATGCATCATGTGCGATCATGTTATCAGGTGACCGCACTTCTTTCATTTCTTGTCATGTAATACGAGCTTTGCTCCCTTCTCGCTCTCATACGACACCGTAAGTTAAATGTGCTGCCACTTCGGTTGCACCCTTATCTCAGCGTAACAACATTTGGCTAAGAAATTGCGCACGAACAGCGCAGCTAAGTGAATTCCGCCCCTGATTGGGAAGGGAGCGATTGAAGAGTTATGCTGCCTAAGGCATGGTATTTGTGCTACATGAACGGTATTTCGCTGTTTTCAGCGCGTAGTAGGGCCGTAGGGCTGTCGGGCTAGTTCATTAAAATATTGTGTCAGTATCAGACCTGACTTGTGTTCAGTGTTACGATAGAAAATGGTCTTAATAAAGCATGGGATTTCATCTTTGCGTGAAATATTACGTATAACATCTGACAGTTGGTTGAAAACGTTGTGAACTGTTTTTCCCACTTTCAGGGATTTTTCAAATGTTCTGCAGCAGGCATGTTCCACCTTAGAAAGCATGGTTCATGCGCTGCATTCTGGCGTCACTTTCGGTATAGTTTATCTATTGCTGTTCATTCACTTGCTGAGAGGAAACAGTAACCTTAATTAAACTGTTGGGTTTTACGTGCAGCAACCACGATCTGATTATGAAGCCCGCCATAGAATAATTCCGACTACGCGGCGTTGTCTCACCCACACCAAACACAGTGGCGTTCTTTTATCCGCGGTAATCAAAATGTGGCTGCAGTGGCCGGGTTGGAACCCGCAACCTGGCGTAGAGCCGCGCAGCGCCATCGCTACTGAGCTACCGCAGCGGGTAAGACAGAAACAGCGAGATCATGTACGAACATCACAAATAGCGGAAAATTGACTCATGTGCCGAAACACAGAGCGTTTCAACGAGAAATACGTCAAACAAGTGGAAACAACCTGTTCATTGTTCGACCATTGACAATATTTATAAAGACATGTTATCGTGCTAACTAGGTGTCATTTATTTCCGATAATTATATTCATTCAATGCACCCGCTACCTAACGTGGTTCAATATTTGTCTATCCTTCAACTAAGCTCGCCACTTCTGCCTAATACTTTCGCAAGAGCAAGTGTTATGTGTTTCCTGAGTTTACATTTCTTGACTCATAGGAAATCACTTCCACATCATGCAACATTCTCCAAGGATGATGGTGAAGACCACGATGTAAAACAGGCATCGCGCGAAAGCTACAACAGTATGAGAGCAGTGAAACATAAAGGTATTTTTCTTCACTTCTTATTTCAGTCGATAAAAAGCAGAAATCGTGAGGTTTTGTGCGAAACATTGCTGCGTTACAGAAGTCAAGACTATTTGACGTTATTTCGATGATATGAATACCTGAATCGCATTTTCTATATAATTAAGCCCTAAATAATACACTGAAATGGTACCTGTGACACTCCTGCTTCTTTTCTAGCACTTTTCTTTCCTTGCCAGCCTTGCCATGCAAGACACCTTTGCGCTATTACTTAAATTGCGGGTATTTTATACAATGTAGTCTACACATGTGCGGGTATTGTATAAAACAGAATGTACAGGTGCTACAAAACATGTTTGCAATTTAAGCGATGAAAATGAGCAGAAATATTTCACAGGACAAATAATACTAACCTACACCTCTGTCACACGAGCATGCAAAAACTCTTTCACGCAAGTGGTCTTTTACCAAGTTCAAAGACTTTTTAATGAAGAGGTGTTGAGCAGCAGACACACGGCACCGACGATCTCATTTTAGTGTTTCCTTCTGGACACTACCGAAAGCATGGTGCTATCGTTCGACACAAAATCGGTCAAAATACACTGATGTATCTCTAAATATAAAGTGAGAACTTATTGTATTACACTTTTTTCAAATAAATTTAACAACGCCAGATTAAGAAACAAAAATGTCACAGTTTCGCCCTAAGGGCGAAGCAATGAATGCGATAGCAACACAGCAATGTCATACGAAGTAAGGTGAGCGGCTTTGGTGTGTGTGTGTGTGTAAAAACTTTTTATTTACAAAAGTCCTGAGGCTCGACTATTTCAAGTCGAGGCGGGCCGCTCCCACGATGGCACCGTTAGGCCCAGCCCTTCAGCGACATCGTGGGCCCTCTGGACAGCCCGTAGCTCATCTTGAAAAGATGAACTCTCTAGCATCTTCTTCCAATGGAGCCATTCTTCTTCAGGGTTGGTGAGAGTCGCAGGGCATCCCGCGAGCATGTGTCTGATCCCAGTGATGCCATTACACGCATGACAATCTTTCTTGACCTCTCTTTCTGGATACATTTTATCAAGGTGGTACGGCGTGGGATAAGTTCCTGTTTGTAATAGTCTAATTGAAACTGCCTGAGCCCTGTTCAGCTTTGAATGTGGCAATGGAAATTGTCTGCGTCCTAGATAGTAGTGTTTAGTAATCTCGTTATATGTTAATAATTTATCTCTAAATTCCCCGGCCTGGTGGTGGACGGCTCGGTTGTGACTGTCACGGCTAGCAAGTCCTCGTGCCAAGTCATGAGTAACCTCATTGAGGTTAGCCCGGGTCTCGTCCACTTCTCCCATATGCGCAGGAAACCATTGGATTTCAGTTCTCATACTCATAGTGTTTTCAATAAGTTTAGCTGCAACCGCGGCCACGTAGCCTTTATCGAAACCCTTTATAGCAGCTTTCGAATCGCTGTAAATAAAAGTCCATTTATTGTTCCTGATGGCTAGAGCAATTGCCACTTGCTCCGCCACCATGGAATCTTTGGTAAATACAGTGATGGCATCTTGCACCTTCCCTTGAATGTTTGCTACTACGGCAGTATATGCTTCTTTCCCTGTCACCCAGGCAGCATCTACGAAAGCCGCCTCTTGATTCTGCTGTTGTATCTCCCGCAAGAGTGCTTTAGCTCTTGCCTTTCTCCTTTTGATATTGTGCTCTGGATGCATGTTTCTAGGGAGAGGGGTGGTTCTAATCAGATCCCTAATCTCAGCTCGCAACTCCACTTCATCCTCCAGTGGGCGCCTTGACCTATTTAGCTCTGCCCCTATTACCTGTAGTATATTCCTGCCGGCTCGTGTTTTTGCCAATCTTTCCTGTTGCGCAAGCTGCTGAGCTTTTGATAGCAATATGAATTGTAGTAAACATGAGCTGATTAAGTAAGCAGGTGTGCTGCGGCGTAAGTAGACCGACATGAAGAGAGACTCGATGACCACGAGAAGGCGCGTGTGAAACGGTGTTGTTGATGAGAAGCGCTTCCCGTGGGCAGCGCGTGCGAAGGGACACACCTGTAGCGCTGCACTGCCGATCCGGGCAGCATTGCATGTGTTGCGTGCGTTGGAAAATGTGGCCCGACTATTACTAACTGAATGAACAAGCGTGGTGTGAGCGCGCACAAACAAACATGAATAGATCACACTGAATGACTGCAGACAACGACCGTCAAAACTCTGGTAGCAAGCGGATACGCCGCAGCGGCGAAGGTACAGCGGTGAGCACTGTTAGGGTGAACACGCGAGCGCGTGGCCGACGGCACTATCAGCGCCGCGTAACAGCCATCGTTGGAAACATTGCACATGCGCAGCATGTGCTTTGCGAAACACTCTTTCCACCGCGCGCATCACGTCATCGATACGCTTGTTCGTCGTCTGCTAGCCGCATTTTTTGTTCGCTGAGCTGATACCTTCTGCATCTCAAGGTCCATCTGGATTGAAGATTGGCGCGTGAAGGAAAAAAGTGAGTGTAAGAGGGATAATTATTAAACTTTTTATTCAAGAAAATTGCACTTTTGCAATTCAAGTTAAACAAGACCATGAGAACAAATATAAAAACATGAGCAAATCTAATAGCGAGTCATGTGACCACTTACAGCAACGACTGCAGCTATTCTGGACGGTAACGAGTCATAAAGTGATCGAACATATTCCCGATCGGCTTTCAGCCTTTCCCACTCGTTACTGACTTGCGCCCACAACTGGTCCGAAGTCGCGGAATAAAGGGGCTTCCTTGCCAAAGAAGCTTTCAGACGGCCCCACACGTTTTATATCACATTCAGGTCCGCTCCTTTCGGAGGCCATTCCAGTAGCTGCATGTGCTGCTCCGCCTGGAACTCCTTGACAGCCCGCGCCGTGTGTATCGGTGACCGGTCCTGTTGGAACAGGTAATCACCGTCTGGGAATAAACTGCTCGCAAATGGCAACAGCACATTGTTCAAAATGTTGCAGTATTGTTCCGACGATAAGTGTCCACGTATACGTTGCAGGGGCCCTAAACCATATCTTGAAACAGCACCCCACACGTTCACACTCGATCTCCCACTGGCAGAAACACCTTGCACGTTGTCCGGGTCGTTCCTGCGTGGCATTGTGACGTTAACTAAAACAATTGCTTTTCAAAGCAAGAAGTTTGCCTCACCGTGTGCCTGGTAGTCTCCAAACACGCAATCTTTGGTCTTGTCGCGTCGAAAACGTCGACTCATCCGAAAAGATGACGCGACCCCACTCTTCTGATGTCCATGCTTCGTGCAGCTCAGCGAACTGCCGTCGTGCGTCCTTGTTTGCCGCCGTTAGTAGTGGCTTCTGCCCTGCGACGCGACTGCGAAGGCCCGCAGTACGAAGGCGACGTCGAACAGTGGTGTCCGAAACGTCCAAATCCAAGTCCTCGCGTATTGCTGGGGCTGGCAAGAAAGGGTTACAAACAGCAGCTGCAACTATGAGGGCGTCTTCATCGTCTGTGGTAGCTTTAGGGCGGGGCGCGCGGGGTGCATCCTGAATGCGACCTTCATACTTGTAGGCTTGAATTATCCTGTTCACAGTCTTCAGGGGCCTATTAACTAAAGCGCCAATATACCGCTGGGAATAACCTTTCAGGGAAAGATCGACAATTGAGCGCCGTTCATCATCGGGAACCCTAGCGATAATACGATCTGGCGACAGAATGAACGGCTGCGAAAGATGTGTGGTTGTTTTATATGCGGCGTTGCATGCACAACAACTTTGAAGGGAACGAATAGACACGCCCCCATAGATATACAAGTTTTTTTGTCTTGTTCTGTTCAAGCACAGATGTTTAAAGAAATCTTAAAATGCAGGATGCATGGGCTTAGAAAACAAAAATGCGGCTAGCAGACGACGAACAAGTGCATTCATGACGTCATGCGCGCGGTGGAACAATTATTTCGCGGAAGGCGTGATGCGCATGCGCAATGTTTCCAGTGATGACCGTAACGGGGCGCTGACAGTGCCGTCGGCCACGCGCTCGCGTGTTTACCCTAACAGTGCTCACCGCTGTACGTGCGGTCTATCGCTTCAACGGAAACTGAGCGGCGAATGCACGGCGCATAAAGGTCAGAGCCGTGTGGAGAGAAGAGACGGTGCGAGCGAGCAACGAGCGCGGTTGTTGGCAGAGTGGAAGTGCACCCCCCCCCCCCCCCCCCCCGCTCCCTCCGGCGCTGGCTTCCCGCTTCCTTGCTTGCGCGTGGGAGATTCAGTGCGTTCGCTCTCCGTGATAGCGCGCGTCCCCGCACGCTTCCGCTCGGGCATACGGCGCGCGGCGAAGATTTTATCTATAGGGAACCTCACGGCGACGGCGGAAATCCGGTTGAAGTGTCCATATAATTGCTATCGCAATAATAATATAAAAATTTAGTGTAGTAGTTTGCAGAACTAGCGAGGTGCACATGCCTATCTGGCAACATTGGGCTTCTTTTTCTAGCTTTACTGGGTTTACTACACCTTCTGCGAGAGACAAAATTATTTTGTAGCGTTTGCTACACTGGCCTAGCCAAGCCCGTTTCGCGCGGCACATCAAGAGCCGTGCTGCGCATGCGCAAGGATCAGTGATGTCACACGGCTTGCGCACCGGAGCCGGCACCTCTCGCGCACTCCGCCGCCGCCGCGCGCGACTCACCGCCGCCGGTCTGCGCATTCCAGAGGAGTGACGTCGTAGCCGTGGTAGACGCACTGGCGCCAGCGCGCGCTCGCTGTGCAGTCGCCGTCTGACACTGCGCTGGAGGCGCTGCGCTTCTGACTGGCGTTTGCCAGTGTGGCATAGCCATGGAGAAGGCGAGCGCAAATGCTGCTCAACAGCGCAGTAGAACGGAGAAGCTTGACTCATAAGAATAATCTTATCTTAATAATAATCTTCAGAATAAGCTAAGAATAATCAGGTGAACCTTTGCTAACGCTACGTATATCCTGGCATAGCCGAGCTAAGCCACTGCAACTTTTTTTTATGATGAGCCAAGGCGACAGAACAATACGCATTTTCTTATTTTTTTAATACATAATAATTGCTGGCGCCCACTGGTTTTGAGGCTACTCCTTTTCGCCGTAAAGGAGATCGACGAACTCCGCTTCCAGAAAAGACCACTTGTGAAATATAGATTGCTCCCTGTCGTGTGTCTGAGGGCGAAACTCTTTTTTGGGAGATGTCATTTTGCTCAACTTTCGAGTTCCCGTGTGACAGGGGTATTATATGTGAGCGAATGAAGTAGTAACAGACGTGATAAAGACAAGACCATCTCGACAACTCGCAAGCGCGATTACGGCACGACTGCAACAGTGTAGAAATCCATGATTTGGAAGTTGTAATTGTAGCAGGATCATGACCATAATGCTTCTTGCCACAGCAGTGTTAACAGAATGAATTCTCTTTGGAACCTTAGTGGTATCTTGGAACAATTGGTGTAAGCTGTCTATCATACCTAGAAAATGTCTAAAGCCAATACTGACAAACGTACAATGTTTATCTTCTTCTGGCAATGGACTTGCGAAAGATAAGACCACCACGGCACAGCCACAATGGCGACTACGACATGTTGAAGACAGCGACTGATGTCCGTCGGATGCGATTTTAATGCGAAAGCCCTATATGATATGCCTCATGAGTCAGTCGACCTTGAGCGAAAAAGCGCCGGCGACACGAACGGTACAAAAAGGCTTTGGACCGTCGACCTTTGTTAGGAGTCGAACGCTGTTAGCTGAGCACCAGAGGCAATCGGCAAGCCCCTTTAAGTGCACAACACACTCAAACACTGCGGACATGCGCATGGAGGCACCTTCATTGGGCAAGCGATGACAAGAGATGAATTGTGTCGCTGGGCAGCACGCTGTTCATTGCCATGTATCGCGGAGGCTTCGCGCACGCATATCAACTGGCGTATTTTCACTGTGCGGCGTCAATACGGACCCTAGAATACCGCACAGCCATTTTGCAGGGCCAGCCGCTGCTGCCGTCTCTATGGCTAGAGTGTCCTTTCAGTTGGTAAAGCGCCGGCCTTAATAGCCGCCTAAGTGAAGCACCTGTGGTGAACAGCCATGCTGCAGCGCGCTGTTGCCATTCCCCTAATGGACAGGGAATGGACAGATCATTGTCATGACTGACTTTATCGAACAGAGCACTGCAGCGCCCCTGGCGACTGTTCACCGTACGAACTCCCTCGTGCGTGTGACCCTCTAGAATATATCCACTTGTAAGCTTTTTCCTGAATGTCGCCACTCGCGGCAAAAAAGTGTAAAATTTAACAATTTGCGTCTGTCATCACAAATTTATAGCATTCAAACGAAAAACCGATTCATTAAGAAATAAAATGTTCGTTATTTTATTTGTTGTAGTTTAAAGTATTCGATTGAGGGAAAGTGCAGGTGGCAGAATGCACCGCATGTGCCCTGTTCGCATTCGACAGATGATAGGAAGATAATGCCCGAAAGAGGAGGCACGCCCTTGACACGCCCGAGAAAGGCGTGACAAGCGGCTAACGGCCGGCAAGCGGCTAACGGCCGGCAAGTGCTCAGATAGACAGTGCGACAGTGACGGTATTGCTAAATTACGATAATGCGTTTATAACAATACGCGGCGCTGGCGCGTTTTGTTGCGCAGTCTTCTCTGCTTGAAGCGCGGAAGCACTGTGCGCGCAGGGTGCACTAATGTTGTCATACGCGGCTTTATCTCGACATTTCTTTTTGCCTGCTGTTTTTCCACGTTCCGTGCTATCTCCGTTCACTGACTGCCATCGAGGAAACTCGGGTAAAAGTCGTGCGAACGAGAAACTCGGCGCATCCTGCATAGCACCCCAGGTATTGCATGCATGACCTATATGTTGCAGCATTGCTTTGAAAACATTGGTAGCTGTTTCAATTTTGATAATTTGCGATACCTTGTTTAGCAAACGGAGCAGAGTAACCAGTCTTTAACAATCTATAGTGGCGAAACATTTCGTTAGTTTCGATAATGCCGAATAGCTAATTTTCGAATACGAATACAAATAGTTGGTGTGTAATATTCGATTCATGTTCGACACTTCAAGTATTCGCCCACCTCTACTTCTTAAACATTTCTAACCATAATCTGTACTACTTACGTTTAGTAGAAAATATAATAAACAATTTTAGTCGTCACTTCCTGTGATTATCTACGTTTTCTGAAACACATAATTTATTTGGTATTAATATGCAAATAACGTCATTTCAACTGGGCAGTGGCGCTTTCTAGGAGGATGGCGCCATTCTGTAACTATAACAAATATTTTTATAAGACATCATGAGACTACTCGCTTTCGTGTTAAGTGTGCAATCTGTTGTAGTTCACTGTGACAAGAGGAAGCCGGTTTACAAAAGATCTAGTCTGCATGCTCAATTTAATTGAGCAGAAAATAACATGAAGCCTTTCTTCATCAATAGCAAAAATGTCCTATATATGTAGCCGAAATAATTGAGAACTACTGAAAGAAAGGCGCCTTTTTATGGCTGTAGTAAGAGATCATTTTTAACTATTTGCTGTGAACTTCAGTGGTGGCAATAATCTTTACTTTCGTGGAACTACACGTGTCATATACAGAGGCCGGATCTTTAGGCACTAAGAAAGCGCGTTTTAGGCGCCAAAAAGAGCCAGGCAAAGCAACGTTTTAGGCCTCCAACGTCGTAAATATAGGCACAATAAATGTTTACATAAATGCAAATAATTTCAAACGAAGACGTGCGCGACCGGTATCTACAACAGAAAAACAAGAATTGTTATTGTTTATGATGGCACAAAGGTGCCAGCAGTTGAACATAGCCGTACAATTGGCCCATAATACTGCTGGACTAACGATCATTTGACGGAATTCAAAAAGCACACGGCTCATATTCATGTTCCATTGCCACTGTACTCGAGCGTCGCATAAAGTGAAACAAGCATGAAGAAGAATACTTGCAAGCTGGGAATAAAGATTAAAAAAAGCGCTACTTTATGTCCGCCGGACGCAATTAAATTAAAACACAACAAAAACAGACAAATATTAAATGCAAGAGAGACTACAATTTATTAAGAAATTAACATGTTCTTACATGAGGACTGTTAGGTACAACTCTGGCAAATTTATCATATACAATGACATTATCGGAATTGTACAGGCAAATTAAACGTCCCAACACTGCCAAATACACTTCCGCCCATCTGAAGTGCACGTGTTTGAAGAAACCTATTTGGAGAGCACGCGGAACGTAGTCTAAGAATCACTGTGAAGGCTGTGGAAACAATATCAAACTACCACCATCTCCAGATTTTTGGATTCAAAATTGTTCCTTTTGTCACTGAGAATGATCTTGTACGCTGAGAAGGAACGCTTGACGGCAGTGAACACCTTAAAAAGTAAATTGCAAACAAAACAAAAGCCGCGTGCACATCACATTTTCTTTCTTCTTTCGCTCTTTACTCTCCTTACCCCTGACGGCTCTCCGCAGTTTCGCATGCGGGGCGTGCCATTTTACTGCTCCTAGCGGTTGTTTTCCGAAAGTTGGTTGAACGAGATGACTAAGTTGTACCCCATAGAGTTCCGAACAGTCAATGTTGCCCGGTAACATGAATAACGGTCTCTAACTGCACTCGAAAGCAAAACTTGCGGCTAAATAGTGTTCATATAGGCGCCGATATTGAAAATAGGCACTCATAGGCACTTATAGGTATTTAGGCACAGACGCCCAAATAGGCATTTATAGGCACTATAAAAATACTATAAAAGCCCTTCTTATGCTCTAATTCATACTCATATATCAAAATGGGGCGATAGGAGCGCAAGGAACAAAAAAGGCATTTGCCTAAAATCCGGTCTCTAGTCATATATTTATTGTGGCGTTACAAATTTACATTGCTATCGTACAGATTACTGGCTTGATGCGCTTATTTATATTTATATACTTTACAGATAATCCAGACATCAGAGATTACAGGTTGGTGTATGAGAAAGACGGCTGCGATGTCTTCCGGGTGCCTCGTAAACTCAATGGTATGTGCAACTCTGATCCTTATAATGCTAGTGTAGAATTGCTATAGAATCACAGCCGCGACCTTGTGGTCCAGTGTCCGCCTCTGCAGCGAGAGGACGTGGATTCAAAACAACTTAGTGCCGGTTACTCACCGGTTATGCAACCGGGCAGCTTTTTCTCGATGGGTTCCTATCTAAATACATAAAACAGTAAAAATCGTCAGCCACTGCACTGAATTTCAGAAAATTTGTTCTATTTAACAGAAAGAGAATAAATATACTCTTTGTAGACGTGCATTCTGTCAAGATTCCCCCCCAAAAATTGTGGAAGTCAGAACATAAGGAAGCGATTTCCTGTTTTGAACTCTGCAACTGAAAAATAAATATAATACCAGAGTTATATGAACTACAGATATTGCGGCATATAAAGCCGTCAAATTTAATGTGTTGTAGACTACTCCTAAACGTACTACTAATTTGTGACTAGGAATTTTACGTGCATTCGTGAACATTGTAACAATTCCACTTCAGCGGCGAATTCATATATCAATATTTTCTGCTTTAGTAGCACTAACGGAATTCCTTTACGGAATGGCGATATCTGTTTTTTGAGGTTGGATTACAGATGTAGAAAGTTCGTGCCTAAAAGTCTCTGAAGCTAGCCAGTTCTCGCGAATTTCAGTTGAAGCTTCTTGCCTCTAAATGAACATTCTGCATCCCAGAGTCCCTAACGTAAACACTTTATCTAAAATGCAACGAAATAATTCAAATCCGTCTAGTGGTTATCTCAAAAAGCATGTCGGCATTTAAAATTTTTAATGTATTTGATTGAGGCTAGAAGTCGTGCCGTATAGCTTGAACAAAACTTAGAGTGTGTGGCTATAGATTAGCGCCAGATGCTGGCGCTGATCTAGCAAAAGTTGCTTCACCTGTTTACGGCAAAAGCTCCTTCGGTGCTTAGTTATTAGCCAGCAACCGTGAACACTGTACATCGGAGAGGAACATTTCACCAACACGAAAACACAAGCCGGCAATTTCTTGGCGCGCCGATGTACATTTTCGCTTCGTAACATCACATGGCGTCTAGCGCGGTAGCAGCCAAATTGGGGAAGACAGCGCTGGCCGTGTTTATTTTTTTGATCGTGCAGTGCTCCCTGAATTGGTTTCAGTAAAGCGCGAAGCGCTAAGCTACTTGGAATGTATAGCCAACCGAAGAAGGCCGGGGCAGTGCCCTCAAATCTAACTTGCTCTTTTGTGCATTACGCATTCAGACGTCTTCAGCAAAGGTAAATTGTCAGTTTTCCATTCCTTAAGAGAATAGAAAGCATTATCTCATGTATCATCGTCATCATGATCATCATCAGCAGCAGCACGTATTTAAGTCCGCAACAAGACGATGGCCTCTCGCTGCGATCTCCAATTGCCTATGTCTTGCGCTAACTGATTCCAACTTGTGCCCGCAAATTTCCTAACTTCATCACCTCACCTAGTTTTTTGCCACCCTCGACTGCGCTTCCCTTCTCCTGGCAGCCATCCTGTGCCTCTAATGGTGCAACGGTTATCCATCCTACGCATTAGATGGCCTGCCCAGCTCCATTTTCCCGTCTTAGTGTCAATTACATTATTGGCTATCCTCGTTTGCTCTCTGATCCACACCGCTCTTAACGTGAGGCCTAACATTTTTCGTTCCATCGCTATTTGTGGGGTCCTTAACTTGTTCTCGTGCTTCTCTGTTAACCTCCAAATTTCTGTCCCACATGTTACCACCGGTAGAATGCAATTATTGTAACTTTTCTTTTTAAAGACAGTGGTAAGCTCCCAGTCAGGATTTGGCAATGCCTTCCGTATACACTCCAACCCAATTTTATTCTGCTGTAAATTTCCTTCTCTTGATCAGGGTCCCCTGTGGATAATTGACCTAGATAAAATTACACCTTTACAGACTCAAGAGACTGACTGGCAATCCTGAATTCTTGTTCCCTTGCCAGGCAATTGAGCATTACCTTTGTCTTCTGCATATTCATCTTCAATCCAATTCTTACACTTTCTCGATGAAGGTCCTCGATCATTTGCTGTAATTCGTCTCCATTGTTGCTGAATAGGACCATGTCATCTGCAAACCGAAGGTTGCTGAGATATTCGCCGTTGACCCTCACTCCTTAGCCTTCCTAGTCTAAGAGCTTGAAAGTTCTTCTAAGCATGCAGTGAATAGCATTGGAGAGATTGTGTCTGCTTGCCTGACCCCCTTCTTGATAGGTAAGTTTCTACTTTTCTTGTGGATAACCAATGTAGCTGTGGAATCTTTGTAGATATTTCCGAAGATATTCACGTATGCCTGCTGTACTCCTTGATTACGCAATGCCTCCCTGACTGCTGGCATCTCTACTGAATCAAATGCCTTTTCATAATAAATTAACGCCATATAGAGAGGTTGATCGTACTCCGCGGATTTCTGGATTACCTATATTAATAACACGTGTGTGATTCATCGTAGAATATGCCTTCCTGAAGCTAGCCTGTTCTCTTGATTGATTGAAGTCAAGTGTTGCCCTGGCTCTACTGGAAATTACGTTGGTGAATATCTTATAGAATACTGAAAGCAATCTAATGGGTCAATATTTCTTCAATTCTCTAACGTCTCCCTTCTTATGGATCAGTGTATTGTAGGCATTCTTCCAGTCCTCTGGCACACTTGTAGTCGTGAAGCATTGCGTATAAAGGGCGGCAAGCTTTTCAAGCATGATATCTCCTGCGTCGTTTATTAAATTCACTGTTATTACATCTTATCCAGCTGCTTTTCCACGGGTCATGTTTTGCAAGGTCCTTCTAACTTCATCGCTAGTTATAGAAGGAGGCGGTGTATCCTGTTCATCACTATTTCGAAAGAAAGTAGCTTGGCTGCACTGGGAACTGTACAGGTCAGTGGAGAATTCTTCCGCTGATTTTACTACACTATCGAAATTGTTGATGACATCACCTTGCTTATCTTTCATTACCCTGCTTATTGTATAATGACGCACTATTTCCGACAGCGAGTCAGATAGCAGTCACTCAACTAAGGGGTACCTGCAGTGTCGTTGCATGAGAGAAAAAAGTGTACCGCGTACGGAAGTCCCCAGCATGCACGGCGTGTACATAGCATGGACGGAGCAGATGAGCCGATTACAGCAAATGTGTTGCCTTTTGGCACATCAAATGAAGCGACCAAAAGCTTAAGTAGGTCCAAAAAATTGAGAACATGCAGGAGAGCAGCGTATTTCTAAAGTCATGTCACTAAATTAGCTTTATTTATGCGTAAGCCTTAAACGGCCCATTGAGCGCAAACTCTGGCGTCTGTAGTCTGTAGCAGAGAAACGGCCCCTGAATTCGAATTGGCTGCGACGGCTCGTCACAAGCGCACCTCGACGATGTAGAGCGGGGAGTCGCGCTGATTCGCTGATTCGGGTGTTGCGTGAGGAGAGAGGGCATTGCCGCGATGCCACGTCACCCTCACTCTCGGAAGCTGACATGCGGTCCATATCTTTCTCAACCCCACTGGGCTTCGCTACTGCGTGCGCCGCCTGCCTTCGTACCCGTTGCTTCTTCCTCGGTCTCTCGTCAGGCAGGATGTCGGTGCCATGCGGCGTTGGCACCGCAGGCTGCTGCTGCTTGCTAGCTCGGGCAGCACGTACAGCTATAGTACATTACTCGCAGCGCCAAACTCGAAAGACCGCTCAGCGGTATTCAATTGCAAATTATTGCTTGCTCATTCACAACTCATAAAGCGTGCGTAGGTGCCCTCGGATTTTGTTTTGTAGTTTCCAAAGATAGAGCCAAATATACATCATGCATTGAACTTTTGGGTGCCGATAGAGAACATAGCAACGCTGTATTTCCAGAAGTGAAACTAGCCCAGCTGTCTTTTCAGTGGTCCAGCTTCTACTTGACGTCGATCAAACCTTCTCGCTTTAGCGTGGCTGTCACAATACATACTGTTCATACGCCCCATTCTCAACCCCTACTCACAAGAAAGACATTGTCCTTCATCGAGTTCAAGTAGTCGTTATACGGCTTTCAAGTTTTAGGGTGTTATTTTAGGAAAATTGCAGGTGGAAATTGGAGTCAGCTAGCACAAAACAGGGACAATAGGAGATCGCAGCGTGAGGCCTTCCTCGTGCAGTAGACATAAAAATCGGCCGATGATGATGTGAGGTTATCCGATCGTATTGCTTCGAGTACCTTGCACAGTCTTGCAAGATGCTGCGTAAAGCGGTTTGAAAACACGATTGCATCATCGAAGTAACGAGACAAATGTTTCACTGCAACTCGGCTAGTCTAGTGTCCATCATTCATGAGAAAGTACCGCGCAGCGTAGCGTAAACCAAAAAACGCTCTCTATATATTCCTAATAACCATCCGGGCAGAAGAAGGCAGTTTTATATAAGGTGCTGCTCATTCGCTGCAAATAAAAATAGCTGTTCTCTGCAGAGCGCCTGCGCAACGTTGGCCAAGCTATTAAAAAATTAAAAAATCACCAGCCTGTCGACGAAATGGAGGTAAGCGAAGCTTGTTGTGTGTGTATCTGGCCTTCGTCAGGGTAACGTAAAGTTCACGACTTGTCACGGTAATATAACATAAACGTTTAATAAATAAATGTATTCATCGAGGGAAGGAAATTGTACAACGCAACGGAAGGAAAAGTTGCACGAAAGGGAAACCAAAGTAAAAGGACAAGGAACGAAAAGTACCACGAAAGGGAATGAAAAGTAGTAGGAAAGGGAAGGGAAAGTAGTAGGTCAAGTACACAAAAGACAACCTTCGCTTACCCTCATTTTCTCGACAGGGGAAGGGCTGGTGATTTTCCTTTTCTCTCTCTCTCTCTTTCGTTCTTTTTTTCTTTATCACGTTCTTTCTTTCTCTCTTTCTCTATCTCTTTCTTTCCCTATCTCACTTTCTCTCTCTTTCTTTCTCTCTCTGTTTATTTCTTTCTTTCCTTCTCTCTTTCTCTCTCTGTTGTCCCTGGTATGTGCCATTGAGCTTGGACCCTTTCTGCACTATCGCCAAGATCGGTCCACTTTTCAGCGTGACACCGCCACCACCACCTTCACTGAAATTTGTGAGCCTATAAAGCTTCGCTTAAAAAAAAACAAAAAACTAGTGCAACCTATACAATTTTGAGACCGACGGTCTTCGGTTATCAGTCGTCCTCCACCAAGACGATAACATTGTTTACGATTTGCTTGAGTCACATTTTCCATTTTATGAATTCAGGGGGTGACTTCCCCCGAGAAACAGTATAGAGGGTACTATTTAACCGTTTTCAGAGCGGTGTATCCTGCGCAATTGTGTTTTCTGGGCTTAAATTAAAGTGTGTGAAAGACAAATATCGCCACATGGCTAGTGCCCGGGCGGAGTGATACCAGTGGCCACAAAAGCGAGTTAAAAGTACTTCTCTGATCGCCTTACTTAGCAAGCGTCAGGAGAATACGTAAGCTGTGATCTTCACGTGGAATACGCTGCTCGCGATAAGCGGGAGCCAACAAAAACACCGATAGCTTGCTGCATCCAGACATTAGCTGCACAAGGCATTTCCCACATGCCTGTGTTCAATTTCTCTGTTCTATTGAAAAAGAATGGGTTAAACAAGCGACAAAATACTATCTAGAACCCGTTAGAAGCTCATTAAAAGACAGATGACATGCCACTGTTTATTGTCCAAGGGCCAAATGGTTTCATATTATTAGGCAACTCCCACTTATACATACAGCCAGGCTTACAGGCGCCTTTCTTAGAGACAGAGAAAGAACAAGCTAAGAGAAAGATTTTATTTGCATGAAATGCAGAGAGGTCGATATGATCGGGTGCTCTCTAGTCTGCTAATCGGCACCCTGGAAGAGTTAGTGAAACTAAGGGTTGAATAACGAGAATAGGGGGAGTGGATGCTTATGTACATTATGCTGCTGAATCCCGACTAAGGCCGCTGTGTCACGCGGTAACTTCAACAAGGCTTCCATTGTTTGCCTCGCAGTTGAAAATCCGGTCATGGGCTTAGAAAAGCGCCCTCTGACAGTGGCTGCCTGCTAATGCTGGCTAGGAAACTGTCCAGAGTCCGTCGCTCTGGTAAATATGAAGATTGAGCAATGGCAGCCTACATGCCAAATAGTGGTTCAAACAGAGCGTATCAATGCATCCTCGCTTACGTTAAAGCGGTCGGGAGAAAAACTTGGAGCACGCTTCCGCTTTCTTCTAGTTACCGAGGGTTTGCGTGCCAAAACCAGTTCTGATTATGAGGCACGCTGTAGTGGATGGCTCCGGATGAATTTCGACCACCTGGGGTTCTTTAACGTCCACTACAACGCAAGCACACGGGCGTTTTTCCATTTCGCCTCCATCGGAATGCAGCCGCCGCGGCTTGGATCCCGCTTAATCTTCACTTTTAAGAGTGGAACGCAAGAGCATTTGAAGATCCCTGACTGCTTCTCACACTTCCCGGCAAACTGCAGCTTATGTAACGGTAGTGTTTACCTGCAAACGCTAGCGGCGAACGCTATGCTCGAAGGCAAGCTTCCTGGTAGAAACGCGGCCTCTTTCGGCCGATCCCGGAGGTCGTGCACCGCCGCGCCAAAAAAATGGCATCATTTTCAGGTTTCTGTTGATGTCGCGCCCTTTTGTTATTTCAGTCACTAAGATTTAACATAAAATGCATTCACTGTCGGCATTTTGTTTCATCTCATTTGTTTGTGGGCTGTCATTCTCAAAATTCCCAGGAATATTTTTCTCAAAAGTGTAAAGGCAAGGTACGTACAACTTTACCGATAGAACGGTGTGGAAATATAACATGCATATACCGCATGTCTTATAGAAAAGCGTGGCATATACATATACCTAAACATATGCGGTAATTTTCGTTCACGGACAACTCCGCCGACGCCGACACCGAATTTTATGTGACAGGGGTCAATTACACTATCGTGTTAAAATTTACTATTGCGCTTCACACGAGTAAGTGTTGCGATGGTACTGCGCAAATTGCCGGCATTGAGCGTGTTGCAAAGGTCTCGCGACAAAAACTGTTCTCGAGCACAGTAACATTTATATCCAAACAATACTTTGTGACGCTACATTTTCTAGCTCTTTCTAAAGAAATCTCAAGTTTCGGCTGATGAGTGTAATTGTCCTGGTAAAAGGAGACAGACATAACTCACAAGTAATAACAAAAACACCACGAATGCACAAGCAAAAGGGCGTGAATACAAGATAAAAATTTATAGAAGCATAGACAAGGTTATGTGTGGTGGACAACAAAGAACAACGTCTGTAGGCATGGGGGACCCGCACTTATTTCAGATTTTTAATGGATGTGGGCCCTGTACGAGGCTGGCTTCAATGCACTATACCAATTGTAAAAGCTTCTGCTGTGGCTTGGAAGAAACTAGACAGAAGGCTAAGGGCTAAATAATAAACATATTGCATCATTAGGCACCTAAAAAATTTGTGTCATGTGTAAGCGGTGTCGCACACGAAGTGCCCAGGTCCTCCTGCATTATTTAAACAGGTCAGACGGGGCGCCATTTAAACGCACTGATAAAGGGCCATAAGAAAGCTTAACCACATAAAATTCACCTTCTCCAGCTCAACACCTGCTAGTTTTGTAAATATGTAGTTTTGTAAGTAGTGTAGGGTCGCGTGATTGCGCGAATTTTTATTCATTTTCTAAATTTGTTTCTTCTATCACCTTTTATTCCCTTTACCCCTTTCCCCGGTCAAGGGTAGCCAGCCGGTATTTAGACTGGCTAACCTCCTTGTCTTTCTTTCTCCCTCACTTTGGCACTTTGGTGGCACTTTGGCGAATTAATTGATGGAACAACTTTTATTTGGAACGCCTGCTAAAGTTGCATTTCTGTCGCTTGGTTGATATTCTCATGCAGTGGTTTGACATTACTAGAACCTTACCCTATTGGTGACATTTTTTAACGCTCTACCTTTTGTTTTATTTTTCCCGACTTACACCTTCGCAAAAACGGTCTCCTTATGTTAATTTTGGTGTCTCTGCCGTTATTACTGGTTCCTTTCAATACGTGCCTCTTTCAAAGCAACCTTCATTGGATATAAGCGCTGGGATTCAATTTGATTGCCCATCAATTCAATTCAATTCAATTTGACGCCTATCTTTGTCACGTTACCCCTACTGCGTTATGAATTCGTAGAAAATTGTTGAAATATGTCTTGCTGGTAATGGCTCAATTATTGTAGCTGGCACTGTTACAGAACAGCCGAAGCAGTCGCGCACTTGGATGACCTGAAATAGCGAATTAAATTAGCGCAATCGTGCATGCAGTTGTAGAACTGAAAGAGGAGTGACTTGGCAGATATTCAAACTGTGGATTGCGTGATAAATACGGATAGAAGTTGAAGGTACGGAAGACGTGAACTCTCTGGTGGTCCGCGCTATCCTGTGCGTATGGTTGATGCAATTCGATATGTACCTATGCCGTCGCGGGTTTACGAAAACGCTTTAGTGCGTCACGCTTACGTTTTATAGCGCGCTCAGTATGTTACAGAGGGAAATTGGTAAAAATGGACCTCCCAAATTTCATAAACTGGGGTATGCATAAACAGTGGAATGAAAATAGCACCGGGAAACTAGACACTGTAACACACATACCAGAACATTTCAGTGATAATTCGTGCATATTCTGGCATGCTGATGTATGGATAATCCTTATTTTGTCATAAGTTGTCGGTATAGGTTGGAATACCGGTATGTTGAATCGAGATTGTGTGTCATCCCTGTACTACGACAAAGTCAACGTAGCATGCTCCACATAAATGTTTTAAATAACTACTATATATATTTTAAGTAAGTCAAGAATGATAAGTGGCAACTAGTGTATATATATGCAGATAGCCAATCGAGCCTTTACGGCAAAGAGATTGGGAGTACATACAAACTTTTTTCATCAAGTGAGACAAAGTTACCTCATAGGCAATGCAAGGAACTGACAACGAATGATATTTAGTGAAAATATGCTACGTTTGGCCACACTTGCTTTATTTTTATTCCTTCTCGTTAGGCTAATCATGGTTACTTTTGTTTCATTGTCCAGGAAAGGGATGCATGGTTCTCCTCACCGATTCCGTGGTAGTCAATGGAATGGATAAGAATTGTAAAAGTATATATGGCCACGCCTGCGGGGCTAGCCCCCAATTACAGATAGTGTTTAAAGATTCTTGCAAAAATACATGAATGTGTTGATGAATAAATAAATCACTAAAGAACGTTTGTTTTCTTCCTTTGCTTGTCAAACGTGAGATCCTGTTTATTACTTTTACTTAACGAACTTGAAGTAGGTGAAACCGTATAGGGCAATGTGGCGCCGTAAAAAATAGCGGCGTGTTATTCTCGCGTGCGCACGTCAATATACGTAAATATTAAGTTTTCAGGCATCTAAAATCTGTAGCTACGTAAAGCTACACATATATCTTTAATTTGTGAACTGGCACATCTATGCGTTTTCAACGAGAGTAAATCTGTTCGCAATGTGTGAGAAAATTCCGGCACAACCCTTCTCACCAAAAATGTTGTCGGTAGGGCGATAATCATTTAAGCAATCTGTAGCGACACACCATATTGCTACGCAGAAAAAAGAATCACGTATGAGGTGTGTATGCACCTGGGAGCCTATCCGGCGTTAACTTATGGACTAGCTTCGCCGTCTAGCGGCGTCACCGAGAAGTCCACGCGTGGTGACATGTGCATATATTTTGAGCAAAATATTAATCCTTGATCTTCTTCACCTGTACATAATCATTATCACTGTGCGCGTCGTCTTCGTTCAGCGCGTGGCTCAGCCAAATAAAGGCGACGAGACAACAGCTGTGCTGCTGCCTTACAAAGTGGTGGAGATTGCTTTCGATCCCCTAGTCCTCTACGACGTCGAGTTCCACTGGAACTTCGTTCGGGTCGCCGTTTGATCCGCCTGTCCACTGCCATGACCCAAGTACCGCAACCCGGAGTCTCCGGCATCACCCCGCTGCCCCCCAAGCAGCCGCCTCCGTATGGACTGTTACCGCCCTGCAGCGTGACCCCACTATATTCTCTGGCCTCCCGCGCGACGACGTCGAGGACTGGCTGGAGAACTATGACCGCTTGAGTGAGTACAACCACTGGGACGACACTCAGAAACATCGCCACGTCGCCTTCTACCTGTCTCATGTCGCGAAGACGTGGTTCTTTAACCATGAGAGGGCTTTGCCCGATTGTACCACCTTCCAGCACCAAGTCCGGAAGATTTTCGGAACGCCATCCATCCGTTCTGAAGTTTCAAAGCGGCAGCTCGATGTGCGCATGCAACAACCAGGGGCGACGTACACTTCGTACACCGAAGACGTACTTTCCCTTTGCCGCCGCGTCGACGCGGCAATGAGCGAGACCGATCGCGTTCGACGCATTTTAAAAGGCATTGGACACGTTGAGTTTAACGCACTAGCTGTTAAAAACCCCACCAGCGTAGACGATGTCATCGCGACCTGCCAGCATCTGGGTACCCTACAAGCCATCCGGTTACAGCCAGACGTCTGTGACACGCGACCTTCTTCGGATGCCGATTTGCGCACGTTGATTCGGGCTCTGATCCGCGAAGAGCTTCAAGCACAAGGCCTGTCGTGCTCTGCTGTTCCTCCAGCTCACTCTACGTCCACTGGGCTACGAGACATCATCAAAGACGAGCTGTCTTCCTTGGTTTCCGCTGTACGCCCTGACCCTCCGACACCGCCAAATCCGCCACTCACGTAAGCCCAAGTTGCTGCCATGCAACCTTCCGTCGCTCAGCGTGCCCTTCCGGTTCCTCAGAACGACGTCGCAGCCTTTACACCACATGCACCTGCTCCTGCATTTTACGCCTCCTGGCGTTCCTCCCGCCCAATATGTTATTATTGTGGCATTCGAGGCCACATCTCGCGGTTTTGTCGAAAGCGCCAGCAGGACGAACGCCGCGGCTACGATGCTTACGAGAGGGATCTGGTGTCCTTTCCGAGCCAATACCAGCGCCGCCCTTCAACACGTTCCTTCTCCCCACCCGCTCCACCCGACGCTCCTCGAAACTACCGTCCAGGACGCCGCCGCTCTCCTGGCCCTCTCCGACGCTCAACATCGCCACTCCAGCCAGTCACCCATACCGACTACCACTCGGAAAACTAGATGGTGCAGTTTTTGGAGGGAAAGCTGCATCGCTCGGACAAACAACACCTCCTGGGAGCCCGGCCAATTTGTTATTAGTGTATGCTGAAGGTGTGCCTGTTCGAGCATTAGTTGATACGGAAGCCGCTATTTCTATTATTCATGCCGATTTGTGCTCCCGTCTACGCAAGGTCACTACACCTTACCATGGTACTCCTTTACGTTGCGCGAATAACCTTACGATATGGCCATCGGCACCGTGTACCGTTCGAGCTTTAGGGGCGAAACTCCTTAGTGTGTGGGTCTGTCCCTCGTCCGTAGTATGTAGTAGTAGTAGTCGTCGTCGTAGTAGTAGTAGGTAACCATGTCTACTTTTATGAAAAAAAAAATTCCGAAAGCTGTGTCCGTAGCGCGGAATCGAACCAGGGACCCCTCGCTTCCGAACGCGCGGCGCTAACCACTACGCCACGAAGCGCACATGGACACACGCACCACGATGACAATAAATAACGAACATTAACGGCCCGTGTAAGAAGCTGGTGTAAGACGCTGTGGCCTCTCCGCCTTACCCCCGTATTCATAAACGCTCCTCGACTTGAACTTGACTTGCCACCGCCTTGGGCAGCGCGTTCGAAACGCGTTGAAGGCGGTGGCAAGTAAAGTTCAAGTCGAGGAGCGTTTATGAATACGGGGGTTATACTCTCTCAGCAGTCATGTGATGGCGTCGGCAAACGCGGTGCACGTTCCGGCATGTGTAAACGGCTGCGTAAGACGCTGTGGCCTCTCCCCCTTACTAGAGAGTACTGCACGTTTCTAACGCGTTTGTGCTAGCGTCCCCTTAAGCGGGAGATGGTGCAATTATAATGAAGGGCGCTGTTATAAAATATGAATGACGTTACATATGACGCAGTGTCATTGGTGGAAGTCAATCGTTCGAATTAGTGCGGCGACGTACGCTAGGGGAGCGTTGTAATAAAACCCGCTCGCTGTTGGCGCGCTTTCACTTTCGCTCGGAGTCACCGGATGGCGGCAAACAAGGCCACAAGGCTGCGGAGCGGCGAGCGCGCAAGGCGGCGGCAGCGCGCGCTCGCAGACAGAATCCCGAGGTGCGAGCCCGTGATGCAGAAGCGCGTCGTGAAGCTGCGCGACGCCGCCGCCAAGATCCTGCCGTACGAGAGCGGGAGGCCGAAGCGGCACGGCAGCGGCGCGAAGATGCTGCTTCACCCACTCATCATCATTCACCCCGTGGATATGCTGTGATTTTTTTATTGATGGGATTCGCCACCATATTTCGTTCGCAGTGCTGACTTCCTGCGCTTATATGCTCATTCTTGGTTGGGACTTTCTTTCTGCCGCTGCCGCTTTCATCTCTTGCCGACAACGCCTTGTCCACATGCGCGAGACCGATGACACCGACAAGGGGCCTCAGTCCCGCCACCGTCTGCGAACCGTAGCCGATTGTGTGGTCCCACCTGGCCACGAGCAACTTCTTGTGATTGCTTCCGACGTAATTGACAATGGCGATGTTCTAGTCGCCCCATCAGCCCGTTGCCTCTCCAAAGGAACTGCACTAGCGTCGAGTCTCGTTCGATTCATCAACGGCACGGCCCTTCTCACAGTACTGAACGTCACAAATGAGCCGATTTTGCTTCCCAAAGGTGCTGTCGTGGTTTGCGGTGTGGACACACAGCCTGTCTCGGTGATGGCTTCGAGTACTGGTACTGCAGAACCACGCCCACCTGCAGCTGCTCCTGCTACTGCTCTCGCCAGCGCAATCAGTACGGATCTTACTCCGCAGCAAGCACATCAACTACTGGCCTTGTTGTCGAAACATAAATCTTCCTTCGACGTACACTCACCTCTCTTGGGACAGACTTCAGCGGCAACTCATCGCATACACGCCGATGGAAGTTCTATTGTCCGCCGTCGACCATATCGCGTCTCTTCCGCCGAACGCGAGATAATCGACAAGCACGTTGCCGACATGCTCGAGCGAAATATCATCCGCCCCTCCGCCAGCCTTTGGTCGTCACCCGTCGTTTTGGCGCGCAAGAAAGATGGCTCAGTGCGATTTTGTGTTGATTACCGTGCCTTGAATAAAATAACCCGAAAAGACGTATATCCTTTGCTTCGCATTTACGACGCCTTAGATTCATTGCAAGGCGCGGAATACTTTTCCAGTCTTGACTTACGCTCGGGTTATTGGCAAATTCCGATGCATGAGGCCGACAAAGAAAAAACTGCCTTTGCAACACCTGATGTACTGTACGAATTTAACGTCATGCCTTTTGGCCTCTGCAATGCACCAGCAACCTTCGAACGAATGATGGACACTGTTCTGCGGGGCCTTAAGTGGAAGTCTTGTTTGTGCTACCTTGACGACATAGTCATATTTTCTTCAACCTTCCAACTCCACTTGCAGCGCCTCGATGAAGTTCTGACGTGTCTCTCTGCTGCTGGTCTTCAGCTGAATACCAAAAAGTGCCACTTTGCCAGCAAGACTATTAAAGTACTGGGCCACCTCGTAAGCAAAGACAGCATTCGGCCTGACCCCGAAAAGATTACCGCCGTCCTCCGCTTTCCGAGGCCCCAACGCTCCAAAGAACTTCGCAGCTTTCTTGACCTGGCTTCTTACTTCCGGCGCTTCATACGTGACTTCGCTACCATCGCGGCTCCGCTTCACCGACTCCTTCCTTTAGGAACTCCATACGTATGGTCAGGCGAGTGCCAAGCGGCTTTTGGCACTTTAAAGCGTGCCCTCACGTCTGAGCCAGTGCTTTGTCATTTCGATGAGTTCGCACCCACTCTACTCCATACTGATGCCAGCAGCCATGAAATCGGCGCTGTTCTTTTGCAACGGCAACGTTTTGAGGAACGCGTGGTCGCATACGCAAGTCGGACGCTAACATCGGCCGAGAAAAATTATACAATCACTGAGCAGGAGTGCCTCGCCGTTGTTTGGCTCATCCAAAAATTCCGACCGTATTTACACGGCCGCCACTTTACGGTCGTGACCGACCACCACGGCTTATGCTGGTTGTCGACGTTAAAGAATTTATCTGGCCGTTTAGGTCGCTGGATACTTCGTCTGAAAGAATATGACTTCGACGTCACGTACAAATCCGGCAAGAAACCCAACGATGCAGATGCTCTCAGCCGCTGTCCGTTACCACCGCAGTCCGACGTTCCTGGCCTGCCTCCATCCGTGACCGAGCCTGTAAACGCGTCCTCTGCAGTTCTTTCACTCGCCGCTCTCAACGGTCTTCCTTCTTTCCACCCTGAGACGTTCACGTCCCACCAACGCCATGACGCTTACTGCCACTCAATTATGGAACGCCTTCACAGCTCATCTCGTCCTCCTAACGCGCGAGCCCGTCGCCAGTTACAGAACTTCAAGTGTGAAAACTCAATCCTCTACCGGTATGTCTTCCACCGCGAAGGACAGAGTTGGGTTCCTGTCGCTCCGCGATCACTCAGGGAACAGATATTGAAGACATTTCACGATCATCCCACGGCTGGACATCTCGGCTTTCACAAGACCTATGAACGCATCCGCAGTCGTTTTTCCTGGCCTGGACTTGCCACCTGCGTAGCGAAATACGTTGCTTCTTGCTCGCTCTGCCAGCACCGCAAACGGCCCACTTCACCTCCGGCTGGACTGCTGCAACCTCTTCCCTGTCCTGACGCTTCATTCGCAGTCATCGGGATTGACCTCTACGGACCGCTGCCATTATCAGCTAGCGGCAAGAGATGGGTCGTCACTGCAGTTGACCACTTGACCAGGTACGCCGAAACAGCTGCGCTACCTTCAGGATCCGCGGAGGAGATTGCGAATTTCTTCCTGGAAGCCATCTTTATACGACATGAAGCGCCACGCGTCCTTTTCAGTGACCGTGGCAAGGCGTTTCTGTCGAAGCTACTCGAGGACGTCCTCCGCACATGCAACACCATCCATAAGACGACTACCAGCTACCATCCTCAGTCTAATGGCCTCACAGAGCACTTCCATCGAACTCTCTCTGACATGATCTCCATGTACATCAACGCTGACCACACCAACTGGGATACCATCCTGCCATTCGTGACCTTTGCCTACAACACCGCTCGACAGCGCACTACTGGCTACTCACCATTCTTTCTAGTTTACGGGCGTCAACCGACCTCTCTCCTCGACGTCTTTTTTTGATGCCCCCGTGAAATCGTCGGCGTCAGTGAGTGAGCAGTTAATATCTCGCCTTGCCGCGTGTCGCCATCGCGCCCGCCTTAACACCGAGGCAAGTCAACAGGATAGGAAGACTCGCTACGATGCATTTCACCGCGTCGTTCAGTTCAGCCCCGGCGATGAAGTGTTATTGTGGACACCCACTCGAGTTCCTGGCCTGTGCGAAAAGTTTCAGTCGCGTTTTGTAGGGCCCTACACTGTTGTAGAGCAAACTTCGCCCCCCTTCACTCCCGTTGTCACGCCTTCCGATGGCCGCTACCGTGGCACAGAAATTGTCCACGTTTCGCGCCTAATGCCATTCCAACGACGTACCGCACCGCTATAACCAGCGGCCAGGTTGGCCGCTCCCGTGCGAGGGGGTAATTAGTGTGAGCAAAATAATAATCCTTCATCTTCTTCACCTGTACATAATGATCATCACTGTGCGCGTCGTCTTCGTTCAGCGCGTGACTCAGCCAAATAAAGGCGACGAGACAACAGCTGTGCTGCTGCCTTACAATATATTCAGCCAAATATCACCTGGGCTCGATTCCGCCAAGCGCCACATTAATTTTAAATTATTTTGTCAATTACGAGGCAGCCCCACGGCCCATACCAAGTGACCAAAGTCGGCGCCAAAAAGGTTTCTTGAAGAGCGGCACTTAATAACACATACCCGGCGACCTAATTTGGCGCGAAACATGTTCATTGAAGAACGACGCACGCCATGTTGCACATACCAAGTGACGCATATGGAGTGACCCAAGTAGGTGTGACAGAGGTTCATTTCAGAGCGGCACATACCCGGTTGCACATGCCGCAGTAATCCAAATTGACATTAAAGCATTTGATTGCGGCGTGGCACATACCTAACATTGCAAAAAGAGATTTAGCCAGTCTATAGACTCTATATGGTCCATGCAGTATAGGATTAGTCCATATACTTACAATCAACAATATCGATAAAAAATGCGCGGATATGCCTATAATGAGCCTAAAGAGACTCTATGCAAATTTGTGTAGAGATACTTATAACATAATAGCCGATAAAATAGGCCCTCAGCCTACAGAACAGCCAATCTGATTTGTTTATAGACTGTATTCCATAAACGAAATTCGGAAGAAGCCATCGCATGATCACTGTCGACGATAATGCGTTTATCTTTGAATGAATATAGTGACACCGCGTTTTGTAACAGTCGAAACTAGTTATGCATGAGGCAGGCACTGCAGCAGGATTCCTCTTTCGCGTTTCCCTAAGTATACTCGGTGCCATCAAGCGCCGTTGCCACGAAACCTGCATATAGAAAGCAACTAACCCATAAAAATGAATAAACATTCTGCAATTGAATATATCCTACAACCATGTCCCGGTCTCATTAATTCCACCAGCACAAGAATCCATCACGTATGATCTCCAATTAAACACCTTTCGCGAGAAAGAGTGCTAATCGCATTACGGTCGCCAATCATATCCATAGGATGAATGCACCGCAAACTCTTTAATAGAAGCAGGCGAGGAATCTGATGCTCCTGAACGAAGAACAGGAATGGTTTGAACCCTACCCCACATCGATTCACCTTACACAGCTGCACGTAGCGGGGAGCCTTGCGCTCGTTAAGGGCGGGCGAAAAGTCTAAAGCAGGCACGCTGCATCCCGCGAATGATTTGTACAATTGGACGAGCGTTGTACTCCGTTTGTTTGCGCTGAACATCCGTTTCCCCGCAGGGGCGTCTGCGTAAGCAGGCGTTTGGTGTGTTGCGACACCACGTACCCGAGCACATGAGGGTTGGACCGTTTCGTGTAGCCGTGCGCGGCTTAGCCGTGTCCGGGGAAAAGAGGATCCTGGGGGTTGAGCCAATGCTGAGTGCTTGGACCTTAATGGCCCCTCGGCGGAGGCAACACACCTCTTTCACGTAGACGGCACCCCCGGACTGACCCACCCGGGGGAAATCGGCAGTCGCCTTTTCCTATCTCTCTCTCGTCAAATCTGCGTCTCTCTCTCACACTTTTTGGCCTTTCCTGTATTCTTCTCTCTTCCATTTACTTCGTTTTCTCGCTCCCTGTGTGGCTATCCTACTTTGAGTAAACCATATTTGGTTGTAGTAGCGGCGTACGACTGGCGTCGTGCAGACTTGTGTGTAAGCTCTGCCGCATCCCCTCGTTGGGCTCCGTGGTGGGTGGTGGGCGCTGCTGCCGAACACGAACATTTTGTTATGGCAGCGCAAACTTCTGTTGTATATGATCGGCCTCTGAAAAGAGGCCGCACCGAAGCATCATTCCAGTTCTCCTTTCGGAGCAACGTCCCAACATTCCCCAAGTACCATGTAGTCCATAGTGAAAACAACGCACCCGTGAGAAAGCTCTCTCCTTTCCTAGTGGCCAAGTGCCTGAAAGACAAAATTGGACCGACATAGAAAGCCTCAACAATGTCTAGTGGGGACCTCCTTCTAGAACTAAATGACAAGGATCAAGTATAAAAGCTCTTGGAACTTGCCACTATTGGCGATGCCACAGTCACAATTTCAGTCCATAGAACACTAAATACAAGCAGGTGTGTGATATCCGAGGAAGACTTTCTTGGCTTGAGCGATGAAGAACTGCTGGAGGGTTTCCAGGAGCAAAACGTGACCAAAGTACAAAGAATTGTCATCCGCAGAAATGATGAAGAAATTCCCACAAAACATGGTATACTAACCTTTGGAACAAGCGAAATGCCTACCTCTCTCAATGCAGGGTATGTAAAAGTAAATGTCAGACCATATATCCCGAACCCCAGACGATGTTTCAAGTGTCAAAGGTTTGGACATGCTTCACACGCATGCCGAGGACAAACAACCTGTGCTAAATGCAGTTCCAATGATCATCAGTCTGACAATTGCACTTCTTCACTACACTGTGTTAACTGCAAAGGGGACCATCCAGCTTACTTACGGTCTTGCCCTTGCTGGAAAGAAGAAAAGGAAGTCATTGCCCTAACTGTTAAAGAAAAAATCTCGTTCTTTGAAGCACAGAAGCGATTGTCTTACCTTTCGAGAAGAAGTTATGCCGATGTGACGCAGGTGGGGGCAGCGTCACAGAGGCCTCGAGAGTCCTCCGAGCCCACGCACAGTGGTCCCGCAGTGACCCCTCCCGCCCCCGTGGTGGCAGCCGCCAGTGCTGCTCCATCCTCTTCGAAGGGCCCGCAGACACCAGTCTCGCAGGGCCCTAAACTCAATCGAACCCCAAGGCCCGAGACAGGTGTCCCGGCTCCCCACTCCCGGTCCTCCAGTGCCTCAGAGAGAGCGATGGAGGTCGACGCAAAAACTCGGGTGTCGTCGACGCCGAAGGACAAGCGCTCTATCGATCGCGCAAAAAGGGACAAAGTCCCAATAACCACCCTAATTAAGAAAGTGATAACCTAAAGGTTATTGTTCCTTTGTATTAGCCTTCCTTAGCTCTATGTCACCAAACATCTTTCTTATTTCTTATTCATTCGTCATCCCATTTTTTACCTTTCAGCTTCAGAATGGCTTTTATTATCCACTGGAATTGTAGAGCACTCTTACGCAACTTAGGTGACAACAAAGACACTCTAAATAACTTCTCTCCTGTGGCCTTGTGCTTGCAGGAAACAAACCTAGGCGAAAAACATAAATTTTTTTTAAAAGGCTTCACTGCGGTAAGGCGCGACCGTATACCCCAGGTAAGCCGGCTTTCGGGTAGTGTAGCCATTGTTCTGCAGGGAGGTATTGCAGCCAGAGAAATTACCAATAATAGTCACATAGAAGCCGTTGCTGTCACCATTTTAGCACGCAAAACCATCACCGTTTTAGCACACAAATCATCACTACTTCGAAGTAGTGATGAACAGGATACAGAGGCTCCTTCTATAACTAGCGGTGAAGTTAGAAGGGCCTTGCAAGACATAACCATGGCAAAAGCCGCTGGAGAAGATGAAATAATACTCGATTTAATTTAACATGGAGGAGATATTATGCTTGAAAAGCTTGCGGCCCTTTACATGCAGTGACTCACGACTTCAAGTGTACCAGAGAATTGGAAGAATGCCAACATTATACTAATCCATAAAAAAGGGAGGCGTTAAAGAATTGAAGAAATATAGACCGATTAGCTTGCTTCCAGGTATGTATAACACATTCACCAAGACAATTTCTAATAGCATCAGGCCAGCACTTGAGTTCAGTCAACCAAGAGAACAGGCTAGCTTCTGGAAGGGATATTCTATGATGGATCATACTCATGTCATCAATCAGATAATAAAGATATCCAATCAACCTCTCTATATGGCTTTCACTGATTAGGAAAAGGCATTTGATTCAGTAGAGGTGCCAGCAGTCATACAGGCATTGCGTAATCAAGGAGTACAGGAGACGTACCTGAATATCTTGACAAATATCTACAAAGACTCCACAGCTACCTTGGTTCTCCACAAGAAAAGCAGAAAGTTACCTATAAAGTAAGGCGTCAGGCAAAGAGATACAATCTTTCAAATGCAATTCACAGCATGCTTAGAAGAAGTTTTCAAGCTCTTAGACTGGGAAAGCTTAGGAGTGAGGATCAACGGTGAATATATCAGCAACCTTCGGTTTTCAGATGACATTGTCCTATTCAGCCACAATGGGGACGAATTGCAACAAATGGTTGAGGGCCTTAACCGAGAAAGTGTAATTGTGGGGTTGAAGAATAATATGCAGAGGAGAAAGATAATGTTTGATAGCCTCGCTAGGGAACAAGAATTGAGAATCGTCAGTCAGCGTCTAGTGTCTGCAAAAGAGCACGTTTACCTAGGTCAATTACTCACAGGGGATCCTGATCATGTGCAAAAAATTTCCGGCATAATAAAATTCGGTTGCAGTGCATACGGCAGGCATTGCCAAATCCTGACTGGGAGCTTACCACAGTCGGTGAAAAAAAAAGTGTACAATCATTACATTCTACCGGTGCTAACATATGCGACAGAAACTTGGAGGTTAAAAAAGAAGCGCGAGAACAAGTTAAGGACCGCACAAGGAGCAATGGAACAAAAATCTTAGGCCTAATGTTAAGAGCGGTGTTGATCAGAGAGCATACGGCGATAACCGATATTCTAATTGACATTAAGAGGAGAAAAGGGAGCTGGGCAGGCCATGTAATGCGTAGGATGGATAACAAGTGGACCAATAGAGTTACAGAATGAATACCAAGAGAAGAGACGCGCAGTCGAGGACGCCAGAAAACTAGGTGGGGTGATGAAGTTAGGAAATTTGCTTGCGCAAGTTGGAATCAGGTAGCGCAAGACAGGGGTAATTGGAGACCGCAGGGAGACTCCTTCGCCCTGCAGTGGACAAAAATATAAGCTGATGATGATGATAATAACACTGATTATCGGAAGAATAAAATTCAAGGGCGCGTAGTATCCCTACGTGGATGAATGCGAAAGCATTGTGACGTCTTACCGATGGCGACTCCTTTTACGAAATGTAATGGTATTGTTTTCACATTGCCTTGTATAATTTCTCGCATCACGTGCCTCATTCGCGTACTTGCGTGGACGTCCGAAGGAGCCAAGCACAGCTACTGACCAAGATCGAAGGTTCATCCATCGGAGAGCATGACAGAGCTCACCGATATCATCGCAACGACTGGTAGTGGGCCAGTGCGGTTAGTGCCTTCGCAGAGGAGGGGAGCATGGGAACGCTGACATGATGAGTGGCATCGGAGCGAGCTATGGAAGGTGACGATGACGAACGCGCAAGCTCGTCTCCGTGGCCCCTTGATTTTTGTGCCATCTCCGGCAACGGCGCAGGATTTTCCGCTTCATAAGCCATATAATATTTTCGCTTTAAAAGTAACAAGCAGGCTTTGTAGGAAGTATGAAGAAATATATTGGCAAAAAAAGACGTGCTTATGAACGTTTAGAGAGTATGCTATAGGTAACTGACAAAAACACTTTGCTCAAGCTCGGCTTAATCAGGTCTGATTATTAATGGGGTTGTAATTCTTTGGGAATCTCAAGCAGTTTGAAATATGTCTGTCCGTACCTAACCTCTTTTACGCCTACTGTGGTAACTGAGTAGTTCATGGTATAATGGGTAATGCAACGACTGCTGGGAGAGCCGGATTCGAAAGGATCATTCAGACATGTTTCAAGGCTCACAAGGGTTGCGGTCTCGGCCGGTTGGTATTGCATGACGCTTTCTAAGCTGTCAGAGGTGTCCCAAAATAAGCATTCGTAAGTTTTGCGTGTCCTGTCCTCCGGTCTTCTGCTTTTTCTTTTATTGCGATAGCAATTATATCGACACTTCAAGCGGATTTCTACCGTCGGCGTCATCGTCGTCGCCACCGTCGCTGTGATCTTCCGCATAAAGTCCAAGAGTGATAAAATTATCGCCGCGCGCCGTATGTGGGAGTTAAAGCGCGAGGGGGGAGGCGTACTTTCACGGAGAGCGAGCACGCGGCGGAGAGCAAACGCGACTTCTTCCGTCGCGCAAAAGGCCTTGGGGGTATGGGAGGGAGCAAGGAGGGGGGCTACGCTGTGCTGCCGCACAAAATGCGTATCTTGCAACCGGGCGCAAGGGGAACTGGCGACTCAATCTTCTACGCGAAAGGAGGAAAGCGGGAAGGCAGCGTGGGAAAGAGGGGGGCAGCTTCTACTCTCCCAACAACTGCGTACTTGTACTTTGCGCCGGTGCGGGCTGTCGCGCGCACGGTATATTGAAAACGATCTCCACACGGCTCTAACCTTTGTATAAGCTGTGCTTTCGCCGCTCAGTTTCCATTGAAGCAATAGACCGCATGAACCTTCGCTCACTGCGACACGCCGCGCTTGCTCACGCCAACGTTTTGACAGTGGTTGTCTGCGGTCATCGAGTGCGATCTATTCATGTTTGCTTGTGCGCGCTGACACCACGCTTGTTAATTCAGTTTGTAAGCGAATGTGTCTAAGTTTAAGCAGCCGATAAACTACTATCGCTACTCCGTATAGTTCTCCACTAATTTGCTGTCGCAATTGATGCTGCGCCTTTCGGGCGAAACTGCGACATATTTTTATTTAGATAGCAATTACATGGACATACCAAGCAGATTTTTGCCGTCACCATCGTCGTTGCCTTGAGGTTCCGTATAAAGTTCAACGCGATAAAATCGTCGCCGCGCGCAGTGCGCTGTGTGTGCAAGTGAAAGCGTGTGAGGGTGAGCCGGCAACCATAGCTTAATCTTGCGCACGCGAGAGAGAAAGGCGGCCGGAAGTATACAATCTTCGTTCACACGCGAGGCACGGGGAGGAGGCGACGGCGACAGGAGGGGGGGGGGGAGGGGTGCGTTCTGTTCCCACGGCTGCTGCTCACGGAGCTATCGTCAAAGCGACCTGCGTTGCGGATGAAGTGTGAGTCCGCGGAGGCCTCATCTTCAAAGCGACCTGCGATGGGACAAAGTGCATTCGCCGAGTGCCGGTAGCTTCGTATGCGCTGCGCTTTCGACGTTTAGTTCGCGTTGAAGCGAGAGCCAGCGCGAAGGTCAATTTGCTCGCTGCCGCTGGCGAGCTTTCTCACTCCAGTGTTATCACGAGTTTCCGCGGTCATCGAGCGAGATGTGTTGATGTTTACTTGTGCGTGCGGGACACCGTGCTTGTTCATTTTAACATCGAAGCTGTTTAAGCTTCGTGCGGGTTTCACGAACAGCTAGCTGCGCCGTAGCCATGGCAACCAGCAATGCCGCAGCTGCCTGCCACTGCGTTGCCTAGCCACCACCTCGCGGAGCATCGCGCTCTATGCTCGGGAGAGAGAAAGAGAAAATGAGAGCGAGAGAGAGTGCATGCGTCGGGCTCTATGCTTGGGAGAGAGAAAGAGAAAATGAAAGTGAGAGAGAGTGCGTGCGTGGCGCGCTATGCTCGAGAGAGAGAAATAGAAAATGATAGTGATAGAGAGAGAGAAGCAAATTGTAGCACCACCAACGAGGCAACACGCAGAGGTGCTGCCGACGCCAACCGCGCTTCTCCGTTTCCCCGCATTAGCGCCGAACACTCGAAGTGTCCGTGAGTGCAGCAGGCGCCTCTGGCGGCGGCTCGGCTGAGCTTCCACTAGCTGCACCGTGGCGTCATCCCGGCGTTTAGTCTACTGCGCGGCGTCCGTACATTGTGCTTAGCTTTCGCCCCACTTCCCCTGCGTGTGCTCGGACTGCAAGTGCTTCGCGAGGCGTTCCCACCACGAGAAAATGCTTATACACTTAATATAAATTCCCAAGTAACGCAAAATGTTGCCGTAACGTTCTGTGAATGTGCACAAGTGTCGGTGCATAACGTTGCATACATGCTGCTAATGTGCGCTTTTTTGATCGCCAGGCAACGTTGGGCCGTAACGTTGTGGCAGCGTTGAGCAGCACATTCACGACGTTGACATAACATTAACGGAACTTCCCGACAACGTAATCCTGATGTTGCCTTATGTCACTTGAGCTTTCAGGCAACGTACGTATGTGACGTTCAAGCAACACTAAAATGACATTGCAGAATATTTATAGACATACATAACAGCAGTGCTGTCAGCATGGCATAGGTGACATCATCGCAAACCCTTAAATTTATATTTGCTTGACGTATTATGCATTCTGGTAGTTTTCATGTTGCATATGCATGAAAATGTGAAACAAGAATTGCTGAAAAACAACATTCTTTTACACACTACACACACACATATATATATATATATATATATATATATATATATATATATAAATTGTGTATCTTACCAAGATATCTGTGTATCTTACCTTGTGGTGGTGAGATGCACAAGATATATACTTAAAAGAATGCTGTTTTTCACCAATTCTTGTTTACATTTTCATGCATATAAAACATGAAAACTACTAGAATGCATAATCTGTCAAACAAATAGAAATTTAAGGGTTTGCGGTGCTGTCAGCCATGTCATGCTGACAGCACTGCTGTACGGGCAGCTGATTTGTCTTGCACTATATAAAGTACCAACTCGCCCTAATGCAGAATCTTTAAATTGTTTCACATGGTGGTTTGCCTGACTTGTCTTGCTGTTGTCCATAGCACAGCATATAGATGCTGACTGCAAGTAAAAGTGCGTAATGCAAAGCTACAAAGTGGTTCATAAGAACACTTTTTCATTTTGGCTGTAACAGCAAGAGAGCAGCGTGCACATCCAGTGTGCAGAGGTTCACGTATAAAGGTTCTCACCGCAGGAAAGTAAAAATCTTCCACAAAAGTTCATTTTCCTTAGACATATAATTAAAGCTTAGGCCACAGAAAAAATCAGTTTCTTTCGTTCCGACTTACTGCTCTAAAAATCATTTCTCGGTAGCTGCATGTGCTTTCAAGAAATTGGACAATAGCCAACATCAGCTGCTAAGAACAAATGCTGGTATGTAGGAATTGTTTGTGCAGAAGGAATGTGTGGTGGTTGAATATGCACCCATGAATATGCATTGGTCCACCTTAAATAAGAGTGAATATGTCAGACAAACCTGGCTATAATGTCAAACCATGCATTTCTTTGCCGTCTGCTTACATCATACTGGCAAACAAATAATGACGCTTATAATAATAGTAACTTTAAAAAACCACCTGAACAGCACTGATAACACATTTAAATATATTTTTGATTGAACATCAAGGTCTTGTATTGCATTCAAGACACTCTACTAACAGCTACAACTACAACACAATATATGTTGCCTTCCCATTTAGGTCAGACTTCGACATTTTTTGTTTCGTCGAGTTCCCTTATTTCAATGGCAGAACACAATTTATACTTCTTAATAATAGCACAAATACTGTCCTCCTTCACTTTGTAATGTACAAAAACACAGCATAGTACCACTGCGGTTGGATACTACGACCTGCCAAGCATCCAGCCGGTCTTTTTGCCTAAGCTTGCAGACATGGCAGCAAGTGCGAAGTAGTCAACACAGTCCAGGGGGTAGAGTAACAAAGTCATCCAAGCCCTGACAGCCAGCCTTCTTTTGCAGAGGATGGCCAGCAGCACAAGCGATGCACACATGTTTCCCTCGGTAGCTTCACTTGCATCCAGAGACCTCACTGGTTTCCAAGTCAATAATGCGGAAACCTGCAGAGACATGAACTACATCAAACAATGATGTGCCATCTGAGAATCTGAAGTAAGCCATGTTTGCTGTGAAAACAGGCTATGAAAATGCTTACAAACAACTTAAGCTTCACATAACTGTGAAACAAACAATAGTGACCTTACGCAGAATAATGCAAAACATTAAAAGCAAATTTCAGTAAAACCTAATCATTAGAGCCATATGATTGGAAACAAGAGCAAGCAAAGCACAATAAACAACATCCACAACTTCCTTTATTGCGCTAAGCAGTTAAGACGTTGGTATCAATATATTCCTTTTAAAGCTTCCTTGCAATGCCACGGCTGCCTGTTACATCAAGTTCAATCGTGGAACAGAGCAATAATTATCAAATGAAGTGAATGCTCTACCACGGTACCAAAAACACATTTCATTCGTGATGAAAGAAAGTTCGAATGAGTGAGTGATAAATTTGACTTGTTGGTACAACATATCGGTAGATTGCAGCAAGGATATTGACGACAGAAAAGACGATGACAATAGAGGTGTGCTGACTTCCAACAAAAAGCTTTATTTTCCACAACCCATGTTTATAGCCGCCACTCATCACGTTGCAATAAGCGTAATTCACACCCCTAGGAAGGTCAAGTCTCTGTCTGATAAGTGTACAGATGCTGACACACACAGAGCCAAGTCGCGCAATCTTTTCAGCCTCAATAATTTCACGTGTTGATCACTGCTTCTGCTGACAACAGTACACCGAGCAAAGAATGGTTCACAGGCACACGAATTGCAACAACATTCAAGCCAACTGTCACACACGTTTTTCTTGAGATTGTATGAGTGTTCTCACAGCCGGTCATTGATGCAGTGTCCTGTTTGACCTATGCACTGTTTACGACAAGAGGGGTAGACTAAACGATGTTCCTAACCTAGGTGACGAACGGATTTTTGTGCTTTTTGTTACACTTGTGTGCTGCGCTGCGACATTTCCTTTCATTGCAAAGCTTTATAAGCTTAAATTATGGGGTTTACGTGCCAAAACCACGATCTGATTATGAGGCACGCCGTAGTGGGGAACTCCGGAAATTTGGACCACCTGGGGTTATTTAACGTGCACCTAAATCTAAGTACACGGGTGTTTTCGCATTTCGCCCCCATCGGAATGCGGCCGTCGTTGCCGGGGTTCGATCCCGCGACCTCGTGCTCAGCACCCCAACGCCCTAGCCACTCAGCAACCACGGCGGGTAACTTTATAGGCTTCTGAGGTCCAGAGAAGACAACTTGTACTTTGGAACGATGTGCAGTTTTCATGATACTGCAGCTTATGAATGTATGGTATGACAGCCACTTAGTCTGTCAGATGCAGTGACCACATGGCAACCACTCGGCGCATCCGCTTTTCAGAGTAGAGGTCCTGCGGTCACTGCATTTGACAGACATAAAAACTGGCCGTCATACCCTATATTCATAAGCTCTCACAATATCATGAAAATTGCATATGATTCTGAAGTTGTGTAATCAAAGGCAATGTCGAAGCACGCCACACATCTGTAACCAAAACACCAAATTCTGTTCGCCACCTGTTTTAGCAACGTAGTTTATTGTATCCCTCTTTCTTGTGGTAAACAGCACATAGGTCAAATGGGATGCTGTATCAATGACCGGCTGGGAGAACAGTCATACAATGTAAAAAAAAAAACGTGCGTGACGGTAGGCTTGAATGTCATTGCAGTTCGTGTGACTGTGCACCGTCGTTTGCTCAGCGTACTGTTTCCAGCAGAAGCGGTGATCAACTAACACGTGAAATGATTGAGGCTGAAAAGATTTCGAGACTTGGCTCTGTGTGTATCAGCACACCATCTGTGCACCTGTCAGACAAAGAGTAAACTTTCTTCCTAAGGGTGCGAATTGCGCATGGGCAATGTGGTGACTGACGGCTATAAACATGGGTCGGCGAAAATAAATATTTTTGTTAAACGTTGCCGCATGTCTGTTGTCTTGACACTTCTGTCGTTGCCTACATCTCCACTGCAAGTCACCAATAAATTTTTACGTGCATAGAAACTACTGGCTTGAAAGACTATGTAGGGAAATGGGGTAAATAGGGGACAAAGGGAGAAATCACAAAAATGGTCCATCCATGCCTCGTGTATGAAGTCGCAGACGGAGTGTGCTGGTCTGGGCTGGTTGATACATCATTAGGACAGGAACAAACAGCGTTAGGACGGGACGAAGTGAGTACGACAACAAGGAGTGAAGTGTCGCGTGGACTGTAGTGTCAAAGTAGACTGCAGACGTGGACTGTAATGTCGACTGTAGTGAAGGACTATAGTGTCGCGTGGGCTGTTGTTATTGGGTATTGTCCTTTTTTAAGCCCTAATGTGCAGCTTCAGATATGTGTACACGGTGTCTTTGTAGCCTGCGGAACTCCCACAATATATGTTTTGCCATCAGACGAGTGCCTGAGTGGCATGTCGAGCAGGTAACTGGTGTTGTAGCACTTGCATCTTATTTCGGCGAGTCCTCAGCTGTGTGGACATTCATGATATAGTTCTGTGGTTCCTCACTATAGCAGTACAAGATGTTATGGCGTAAGCTTTTCTTGAAAAGATGCCACTTGGCAAGCCCGTACTTTATCAGAGCGTAGCTGGGGCGTGCCATAGCGAAAAACAAAGAATAGCAAAAGGCAGTTTTATGTCGGCTACCTTCACTTCTTTCTTGGGTTTTACGTGCCAAAACCAGTTCTGATTATGAGGCACGCCGTAGTGGAGGGCTCCGGGTTAATTTTGACCACCTGGGGTTCTTTAACGTGCACTACAACGCAAGCACACGGGCGTTTTTGCATTTCGCCTCCATCGAAATGCGGCCGCCGGGGCCGGGATTCGATCCCGCAACCTTGTGCTCAGCAGCGCAACGCCTTAGCTGACTGAGCCACCCCGGCGGGTCGGCTACTTTCACAACAATACAACAAAAAAATGACACATGTATACAGTCAACTCTCAGTAACTTGATGTCGGTTGATTTGACTTTTTACTTTCGAACACACTACAATGTCCATACAAGAAACCACATATTGCTATCTAACAAAACACACTTATTCGAATGCATAAGCACGCCACTTTGGTGAATTCAGCCTCTACAGTGTCCCCTCATGCGAGCAGCGGCAACTAAGGCTTCAAAAACAAGAAATTCAAAAAACAGCTCTACTGCTTCCCTTGGTGTGAAGCTGTTTCACTTTGCCTTTACTTTACTTTTATTTTTCAAAACTTCCAGAGCCTAAATTTTCCTTACAGTTTAACAGTGAGGCAGTGTTAAACATGTTGGCGCTCGTTGATGCGTGTCGGTTGAGTTGTGCTTTAAGAGCAAGCAGGAAGACATTACAGACCACCTCGGGTAAACAAAAATACCTGCTTTTATTCTGCCACCGTTAATTCAATCTCTCGGATAATTCAACTAACTCCTGGAGTCCTGCGAACGTCAATTAGCAGAGGCGACTGTACCTGTTACTGCTTATCACTCGGTTGCATTGACAGTGCTACGTATACATTAACTAACCCTCAGGATGCTATCAGATCTCGGAGGCCACACTCAACAGAAGCAGCTACATGCACCTGGCGCGTGTAGACCAGAAGTGCAAAGATGAAATACTTTTTATTGTCTTTTTGAGATTACAGAATTGTGCATTTTCATTTGCTCACCTCAAGAATAGCAATGGTGATCAGTAGAATGGAATGTTGTACCCGTTAGTGATGCATATTTGAGTGTGGTGAAGCTCGAAAGACGGGACAGAGTGAGGCGAGACGGACGGGACAAGCGCTTCTGTGAAATGTGAACGTTTATTGGAAAAAGTTCCTGCAGCAAGAGCATTACAGCAGGCCTGTGAATACTGGCCTTCGTGTATCATTTAAAAAAGTTTAAGCTCATCAAATGTGTATTTGCCAGTGGTGATGATGATGTATGGTGTTTAATGGCGCAAGGGCCAAGTATGGCCAAAGAGCGCCATGCCAGTGTTTGTGAGTTTGCAGTGGAGCGATGAATTCTGAGAAGTAGATGAGGCGTGGCTGTAAAAGGCCCTAAAAATAATGGCTGTAAAGTGCGTAAAATATGCATGTACTAAAATCATGGCAATGACTAATGAGGTGTACTATGCAATGAAGAATGCATTGAGAAAGAATGACACGATATTTAAAATATTTAAGATGCAGTAATTGGCAAGAAGCACAACTGCCTAGACAGAGCCCTTGAACCACAAGGGCCTGGAGGCATGTGGTATATAAAACTATCACAGCGGCATCCTCTAGAGAGAGGATGCTCTACGAACTTATTGGGCTAATAACGTGTACCACAACATCGTTCAAAAAGCCGAGGATTGCATTGGCATTAAAAAGTGGTTCTTCACCACTAAACATCATGGGTTGAAGAGGGATATGATAGCGGTAGGCTACAGGAAAATGTTTTCTTCTCTCCGTTTCGGCTTCCCGACACTCCAGCAGGACGTGGAGGACGGTCAGCCTCTCACCACATCTACCACAGGTTGGTAGTTCATCACCCGTAAGCAAAAAATTCTGGGTGCCGTACGTGTGTCCTATTCTGAGACGGCAGAATATTACGTCAATTCGTCGTGTTTTCGTAGCTGAGGGCCAGAAACCTAACTGTGGTTTAATCATGTGAAGTTTATTATTTGTTTCAGCGTCCCACAAGCGTTGCCAGTGGCTTCGCAGTTTCTTTCGCAAGAAAGGTTTCAAGTCTGTTACAGGAACAGCTACTGTATGATTACTAGTGTGTGATGTAGCTGATGTGGCCATTTGGTCTGCTCGCACATTACCCTCAATGCCTCTATGGCCCGGCACCCAGCATATTATTCCATACTGGTTTGCTATATACGCTCTGCATAGGGTGGAATAGAGCTCAATGAGTACAGGACTTTTGTGTTTGCAGAGTGACATCAGGGCTTTCACAACGATTAGAGAGTCTGTAAATATGACTGTTTTTTGAAGTTTTGTTTTCATTATATGATTCACAGCCGACAATAGTGCATAGGCCTCAGCCGTAAAGATACTTGTTTGCGGGTGGAGTACACCAGATTCCGAGAAAGATGGGCCGACGGCTGCATAAGAAACCCCGGCATGTGATCTAGAAGCGTCTGTGTAAAACTCTGTACACGAGTACTTGGATTGAAGCTCTAGGAAATGCATTTTAATGTGTGCCTCTGGAGCGTCTTTCGGGACCTCTACGAACGATGTGTCACACTCTATGATCTGCCACTGCCACGGCGGTAACAGTTTAGCAGGAGCCATAGGTCGATGTTGAAGCACTGGAACACCCATTTGCTCACTAAGATTCCTTACACGTAAAGAGAACGCTTTCCTCGCTGCAGGTCGGTTATGGATGAGTGTAGCAGCGGTCATATCGTTTATGATAGAAGGATGTTCATTGCTTGCTTGTACTTGTAGAAAATACGTGAAACTGCTATATGAACGCTGCAGATGGAGTGACCACTGGTTCGACTCTACATAGAGGCTCTGGATTGGGCTTGTTCGGAAAGCACCGTTCGTGAGGCGGATACCTAAATTGTGAACGGGGTCCAGTATTTTTAATGCCCTTGGCGTTGCGGAGTTATAAATTATAGCTCCGTAATCAAGGCGTGAGCGGAGAAGACTGTTGTACAAGTTTAGGAGGCATTTTCGATCACTACCCCTTGTTGTGTGCGAGATAATTTTTAAAAGGTTCATAGACTTCAGACACTTTGTCTTCAGATATTTAAGATGGGGGATGAAGGTAAGCTTAGAGTCCAGAATTATGCCCAGGAATTTGTGTTCACTGCTCATGGATAGTTCCTCTCGATTGATCGTGAGATTTGGCACCGGTGTCACGCCTCTTTTGTTTAAGAAGAGTATGCATGTACTTTTCTGTGCGTTTATTTTGAACCGATTTACATCCGTCCATTTAGACAATTCGTGTAATCCAAGCTGCACCTGTCGTTCACAGATAGCGATGTTACATGATTTGAAACCTATCTGTACGTCATCGACATACACAGAAGAAAACATGCTGCGTGGAATCACTGTATGCAGGGAGTTCATTTTTACAATGAAGAGTGTGCAACTAAGTACACCCCCTTGCGGCACGCCAGCCTCCTGGGTGAATGTTCTAGATAAAAAATTGCCCACTCTTACGCGAAACGTGCGGTTAGACAAGTAGCTTTCGACTGTGTTTAACATATTTCCGCGGACCGCCATCGCAGAAAGATCTCGCAGAATTCCGAAGCGCCATGTCGTGTCGTACGCTTTCTGTAAATCTATAAATACAGAAAGTAAAAACTGTTTATGAATAAACGCATCTCTGATGTTTGCCTCGATGCGAACAAGGTGGTCTATTGTCGACCTACCTTCTCGGAAGCCACACTGGAAGGGGTCTAGTATTTTGTTATTTTCTAGGAAACTGATTAAACGCCGGTTTATCATTTTTTCATACAGCTTGTACAGGCAGCTTGTTAGAGCTATTGGCCTGTAGCTGCTGGCTAAGGATGGGTCTTTGCCTTGTTTAAGTACCGAGATGACTATGGCTTCTTTCCATGAGGACGGAATAGAGCCAGCCTCCCACATGGCATTAAAAAGAGACAGGAGTGTTGTCAGTGTTTCGGTGTGTAAGTACCTAATCATTTCGTACATGATACGATCGCCACCTGGTGCCGAGTTGTAACAACAAGTGAGAGATCCTTTAAGTTCGGCTAAGCTGAATGGTTGATTGTAAGCCTCACTCGAAGAACCTTTGCGGTTAAGAGGCTGCCGCTCTTCGCGTTCTTTGAACTTCAGGAAAGTTTCTGTATAATGCGATTCACTTGATACGTATTCAAAGTGTTCACCTAGACAATCCGCCTGGTCTTCCAGGCTATCACCTTGGCTACTTACTAAGGGTAGAGGATGTGACTCCCGGCCTATTAGTTTATTTACCCTATTCCAGACGTTTGTTTCGTCGGTGTATGAATTTATAATGGAAATGTACCTTTCCAACTCTTTCTCTTTGCACGTCGACGCGTTCCTCTGCCCTGTGATTTTGCTTGTTTAAAGGGACAGTAAAGAGAAACCGGAATTTGAACTGAAATGGTAGATTATCCTTTCACGATCACAGCCATGCCATTCTTACTGCAAACAGATGTTTAATAGGCGAGAAAATAGCGAAAAACTGAAGGATAGGTGCTGACGCCCCTTTGAATTTCCCGCACTACACGTTCTGACGTCGGAGATTACAAATGCAGGCCGGTCGCGATTGGTCGAGAGCGATTTATCGCTGGTAATAAAACGCAAAATGAAATACACCTTAAACGTACATAAACAGCATTTGCCAACTTTTTAAACCGTTTCAAGCGAGGAAGTACAAGTTTAGCACAAAATTAAGTAAATAAGGAAAAATGGCATGGCGATACATCCGGTCGTGATAGTTTCGTAGTTTCGTTTTCGGTAAATGCATCGTCGCGCGCGCCTGTTCCGCTCTACGGTGTTTGGTTGCGTGTTGCGTGGCTCGAAAAACGTTGACTTCGCGGGAAACAACCAGAAAATGCCTTGTGTGTGTACTGTTGAGGGCTGTATAAATGGTCCAACACGCTTGCTCAGGGGCAGAGGCAGTGTTGACTCGATTGTGTCCTTTCATGTGGTGTCGCGCGGTGAGCCCCGGCTCCCCGGCGTTCGCAATGGCTCAGTGCTCTGCCGATGATAAAATGGCAAAAGAGCCAGAGAAATCGATGGTGTGCTCTCTGCATTTCTCGCCCTCGGAAAGTATCTTGGCGTGCCCCAGAGGCCAGTCCTTTCTCGAGCAGTTGTTCCCTCAATGCGGCCTTCATCAAACCCCCTTCCGGTGCCCCTGCAGCAGCAAACTGGCGGCTCGGTGAGGGCTGAATGTCATTAAATAAAGCCACGAAATAACCATACCGAGTACGTGCGCAACTTTCTACGCTTGTTCTGCCGGGAACATCGTCGCCTGGCGGACCGGACGCTTCGCCTTCCGTCGACGAAAACGAAGCTCTCCGCCGGCGCGGCCGGCGGCTCACCGCCATAGCACGCGGAAACACCTACCGCTCGAGCACGGAGGATCATTTCGCGCTCCATTTCACTGAATATCGCTGAAATGCAGTCCTGCTTCCCTGGCGAGCTCTTCGTTCCAAGGTTCAGCTGCAGCAACGGTATCCATCGCGGCGAACGCAAACGCAGCGACCATGCATGCAGCCATGATGCATCCAGTGCCTCGGCCGTTTACGCAAGCGGTGACGTATCATGGCGCATTCTGATTCGCCGAGAGCAATGAAATCTGTGACGACACTGCTTCAGCGCCAAATCTCGGGTGAGAGAAATTGAGGAAGAGATATTTGGTCTTTGTTTACGAATTTCTCCGCTAATAACTCATAATTTTGCACCCAACAAAAACTGCATGCATTCCTGAAGATCCCTCTTTTATTCCAGCTGAACTTCCTGTTTCCCTTAGTGTCCCTTTAAAATTTATCAGGTTTTCAGCTGCCGGGGTGTTGCGAAACAATCCCCAGACTTTGTTTTGCTTTTTATGTGCTTTTTGACATTCATCATTCCACCAAGGCAGGCGAGGTTTATTAGCCAGTCCATTAGTTTGTTGTATGCACCTTTCAGCAGCGTCAATGAAAAAACCTGTTACATACACCACAGCATCGTCTATGTTAAAAGAGGCAATGTCATCACGGCTTAAATATGTTATTTGTCGGAAACGTTCCCAGTTAGCCGAGTCATCCTTCCATCGGGGAACGTGTGGCGAGCATCTATCTTGTTCTGTTAAGCCTACCATAATGGGGAAGTGGTCGCTCCCAAAGGGGTTCTTGAGAACGGACCACTCCACGTATGGCATTAGTGTACTCGATGCTATACTTAGGTCAATGGATGTATATGTGTTGTGTGTAACGCTGTAATACGTAGGCTCTTTCTTGTTAAGCAATGATGCGCCTGAAGAAAACAGAACATTTTCAATTAGGCGACCTCTCGCATCGCAACGTGAGTCGCCCCACAAAGTGTTATGTGCGTTGAAATCTCCGACAACTATGTATGGCTCCGGAAGTTCATTTATGTAGTTTTGGAATTCAGTTTTATGTAGTTGATAATTGGGAGGGATGTATATAGAGCTGGCAGTGACCAGCTTATCAAACAACACCCCTCGGACAGCAACTGCCTCTAGGGGCGTATGAAGTTTTAGTTCCCGGCAGGCAATACTTCTGTCGACTACAATAGCCACACCACCGGAAGACACGACTGTGTCATCGCGATCCTTACGAAAAATGGCGCATTGTCGGAGGAAATTTGTTTGCGTGTGTTTGAGGTGTGTTTCTTGGACACACAGCACCTTTGGATTATACTTATGTAGGAGTTCTTTGATGTCATCGAGATTGTGGAGGAGTCCTCGGACATTCCACTGTAATATTTGTGTATCCATGTTGAATGTGGGTTTTGTGCTGTGTGTTAAGAAAGAGGAATTACTTCACAGAGCCCTTTCCGGGCGCCGTGATGCGGTGTTTTTCTTGTTTGGAGCGATCGCGAGACTCTCGCGGCTCCTTAGGCGCAAGTGGCACCGTCTGGCTGGTTGTTGTGTCCATAGCCTCTTGCGAGGCGCTGGATACGCGCTCTTGCGAGCGGTTGGTTTGACGAGAAGGCCTCGCCTCGAGAGACGAGGCCCTCGAGGCCACCAGCCCGGAGGTCGATGGCCCCTTCTTGTGAGTTGGCAGAGCAGCGCTAGCTGCAGCCGCCGAGGGGGCGGATGGCGTTACTGCCGGTTCACTGTGTGTGGGCCGGACAGCCGTCGGAAGCCGTTGTGGCGCTGCCCCTTGACGCGCCACTTCGGCAAAGCTGGTTTTCGGCAGGTACGATACCCGCCTGCGTGCCTCCTTGAAAGTTATGTTTTCTTTCACTTTAATAGTTACTATTCCCTTTTCTTTTTTCCAGGATGGGCACGACCGCGAGTATGCGGCGTGCTCCCCATCACAGTTAACACAATGTAGAGAGCTTTCACAAGACTCGGAAGAGTGTTCATGAGCACTGCATTTCGCGGAAGTTTGGCGGCCTCGGCAGTTCTGTGAACTGTGGCCGAACCGCTGGCATTTGAAGCATCGGAGAGGATTTGGCACGTATGGCCTAACACGAAGTTTGATGTATCCGGCCTCGATGGATTCTGGCAGAACACTCGAGTTAAAAGTAAGTATCAGGTGCTTGGCCTGGATTTCCTTACCGTCGCGCCTCATCTTGATCCGCTTAACATTAATTACATTCTGCTCACTGAATTCTCTAGGAGTTCAGCCTCACTCAGCTGCAACAGATCATCATCTGATACAACGCCCCGGGTGGTATTCATGGTACGGTGCGGGGTTACTGTTACTTGAGCTTCTTCAAATGACACTAGGTTAGGCAGTTTCTCATATTGTTTCAGATCACGGAGCTCCAAGAGGAGATCCCCGCTTGACATCCTGGATGCTTTATAGCCTGGTCCAAAAATATCAGTCAAAGTCTTTGACAAAAGGAAGGGTGAAATTGTTCATACTGATTTCTCTGTTTTTTTCTGAGTGAATTATGTGGAATCGGGCAAAAGTTTCTCTTTGGTGACCAAAAAACTGGAAGACTTCATCGGTGCGCCCTCGTTTCAGATGGCGATCACGGAGTGGAGGGAATGAACTTGCCATAGGTATATATGAATTTTTCGGCAGCAACGCCAGCCACCCACCATGGAGCCCAACAAGGGGACGTTCCAGGGCCTGTAAACACAAGACCTGCAGACGCCAGCTGTACGTAACCACTATAACCAAATATGGAGTATCCAAGGTTGGCTACCCACACAAGGTTAACCCTAGCTGCCTGGGAAATTGGAAGTGAAGGAAGTGAACAGAAGACAGGATAGATTGAAAGTGATAGAGAGAGACGAAGATTTAAGAGGAGGACAGGAAAAGGCAACTGCCAATTTCCCCTGGGTGGGTCAGCCCAGGGGTGCCGTCTATGTGAAGCAGAGGCCGAAGAGGTGTGTTGCCTCCCCTGGGGGGCCTTAAAGGTCCGAACACCCGTCATCGGCTCAACCCCCAGGATCCCCCTTTCCCCAGACACGGCTAAGCCGCGCACGGCTCCACGCGGGAGGGTCCACCCCCATTGCTCGGGTACGTGGTGCCGCAACTCACCAAGCGTCTGCTGACGCAGACGCGTCTGCGAGGTATTTGCCAGTGGCAGTTATTCTGCGAACAAGACAGGAATAATTGGGAATATGAATGTTAAACAATAGTAAGCACACTGTATGCTAACACGTATTACATATTTGGCCCACTACACTTTGAATTCTTACATGCGCAGAAGCTGCACAAACGTGTAGTATAAAGACAAAAAATTCGGAAATAAAACATACAGCATAGGAAACAGTTTCAAAACAAGAAAACCAAAATTAAATGTGATACATAGCGTGTGTACTAAGCAAAATTAAAATTTAACTTGCAGCCATGCGATTGAAGGAAGAAAAAATACTTCACATCAGCATGGCGGGAACAAAATTTTGAACGTATATTATGCATGTGCACAGGCCTGTTGCTTCCCATCTGCATTTATGCATTCATGTTAATAGATTTAGAATGACCCTGAACCATCTGCACTCTCATATGTTGCAGGAACAAATATTTCAAGCAATTCCACTAGTGCTGACTCAAGCAGTGCAAAAAAGAAAACAAATGCACCGATATTGAACTAACTGCTTTTATTGAACGATATAATACATTAGTTTAATAAAATGCATGTCTCATGCTATCATCCAAAGAGACTGTTTGCATTTTTACAGCTGCTTCCCCTTGGCAAGCATGGTTGCCAGGCTGGCCTTGACCTTCGTGTCAGCCGTTCCGAAGGTGCTGCAGGAGCGGCAAAAATAACAAATGTGTATTCTTTGTACGTTCATTAGGCAGCTTAATATATTCGCTCAAACCACTTAAGTCAATCCTTATTATGGTTTAACTATGACTAATGGCTGCTGGTCAATACAAAACAGTACCATTGCACAATTTTTCACTCTACCGTACGATGAACAATTAAACTGCTACAATTGCTGCTGGTGCCAGCAACAGTCAGTTACATTTATGAGAAGTCCATATGACACATTGATGTACTTAATTAACCCAAATGATCTCTATATTAATTGCTGAAACAAGGCTACCCAGATGGACTGTCTACATTTTTTGGCTGGTAATTAAATATAGTCGCGCAGAATGATATGTTCAGAAGAGTGACTGGAGTATTGACAGTATCATGCCAAGGATTGTAATTTATTTTCCTTAATACACATTTAAATGTATTTCTCGTACTCTTAACTGATACATCATTGGCCATAACTTCAATAGAAGGCAGATGGATTGATTGTGTTGATATGGCCACTTAGTTTCTTATAGATAATCATATCTCTTGGGCATGCTGACACGGTTAGGTTAGGTGCGAGTTAGGTACACCACATGAGCACCAGATATACCCCGCGAGCACTTTCTGTGTTGTGGCACGACACATATGCACCTCCTGGGAAACAAAACTGAAACTGTAATTAGAATGAATGCTATTATAGTAAATATTTGAAGGCGCTCCAAGACTTAAGTATTGTTTCTAGAGTTTCGAGATTCAGGACACTTAGGTAAGGCAAAAAGATTGAGTAAGAAATGCCATGTCAGCATGCTTCACTTTCATTTCTTTTTCAGAAAATTGTAATTATTTTGGGAGGTGAAATGCTTCAAAAATATGTTTAAGACTGCGATTCTCTGGAAACATTGTATGGCACATAACAAGACAGTATACCTATGTTGACATTTTCAATTTACCTGATGTTTTTTTTCAAGCTTTCCCTGGCTGTTTTCATGAAAATTCCCTGGCAGTCTATGACACCCGCAGTTTAGGTGAAATAAAAATATTGTGGTTTAATGCTTGCCAAATTACTGTCAGTACATAATTGTAGTTATAACGAATAACACGTCAGTCACTTAAATGCAATATTAGATTCAGCTGAATTGAATCACTTGTTTAATAAAGCTGACAAGGGATTGGCCAAGTTCGCAATTCATGGCAACACGAGCACAGCACAGAAAATTTTCAAACTCTCGTCAAACCCAATGGCTTCAGTTTTAAACGTGTAAACGGTGCTTCCCCGAGCCACTAATTTATTGTTCTCCAATTCTTTCGGTTAAGTTGCGAAGCTGCAATTGACTGAGCTTATCGCGAGTTTCGTGCTCTGAAAGCTTTCGCGGTTATATATATATTTATACTGGTTGCCAGGAGCCCCATAAATACTCCTACTTTTGGCTTACGAAAACGGCAGCACACACTGCTGATGCATGCCCCGCAAACACGGCCTTTCATCTGAGTACGCTAGCATTTATTCAACTGTACGTCTCTTTTAGACAATTCGTCACTCTAGCACATTTCGACGTATATACCTAAAGCGCTTCAGATGAGTTCAATTAGACAGGCAGCGCAGCGTTTATGGCCGCCGATCGAGCGCCACAAAACGAGACCTGCCTACAGTACGCCGCTTAACACACACAATCCGCGCTTATTTCTGCTCAGTATTTGCTTTTTCACGGACATTGACAGTGACGGTAAAATGAAGAAGCGTGAGCCGGTTCGCGCTACGAAATACGCTCACCTAGTCATGAGCTAGTGACGGAAAACATCTTCGCTAAACCTTATTTTTCAGTGTAGTTGACGTGTGATGCCACAAAGTCGAGACGAATACACAAACACCAAGGTGAAGGCAGCTCACCAGCAGCAACAAGCGTTGACTTGCCAGGTTCAGCCGTTGAGAATTCAAATCGGCGCGGAGAGATGGCGCGCCGCCGTTGCTGCCACTGCGCATGCGCAGGCCCTCAGGCCGACGACGGCGTGCGTGCTCCGAGAATACCGAGCGCCTTTGCCCTTTCCCTTTTTTATTGTCGCTCTCTCTCTCTCTGCGTTCCATGCGCGCGAAACCGGTTGATTTTACCTTCCATTTTCCAGTTCTTTCGATGGAGGAAGGAAATGCCTTGGCGCGCTGTATTAGAAACGCTGTGAGTTATCGCATGGAGCTGGAGCGCACACTTGGATGAACGCAATGTTTGTAAAAACCGTTAGCACGCACGTCAGGCGCTAGCATTATGGCCAACGACGATGAGTAATGCAGTGCATTTCTAGCATAGCTTCCAACGTACCGCCAAATGGGATACCTGCGCACATGTTAGTGCACATTTGTCTGTTCCGGTGATATATGTCAAAGCAATCAATACACTAATGACGTACGCATATGGTCGGCTGCACAGGCATCCAGCGCCTGGAAAAGACTGGGTGGGCTCAGAGTATCTGCCGCACATTGTAAGTGAATGAGAAGCTTTAATGAATTTATAGGGCAGGATATCAGTCTGCGAAAAACCACCCGATGTTAGTGATGCAGCCTAGATATGGGGAGAACCTAACTAGTATCTGAGAATCAGACGACACATAAGGCGCACACCACATACGCGACATCGGTTCATCGCACACTCGCAAATTCTGCGTTGTCAGCTATACACATTACGAGTCTCTGTGCTGTTAGCTTGATACCTGTTTGGAATCTGCTTCTCGCTAAAGCTGGCACTCATAACCTCTATTTACATGATTGGATCGGGATTTTGCTTTCTTTGTTTTACAGCCGCAAAAGTAATGCTATGAAAAAAAACTGTGAAGACTGTCTTGGGATTGCCGAGAGCGACTACGGAGGTCATATAATGTGGTGAACAAATGCGGAAGTATATACACAATGTCTATACTAAACTCTACAAAAAGGCTTTAAAGCAATGTCAGCAGTATATACAATCCCAATGGCTTATATGAAACGTAGCTCCGTATTATCCGCCTGTACCTCCGCTTGGTTATAGCGTATAAGGGTTGGGCCGAGTTTAACGACTTTTGTCTATAGACGGCAAGTAAACCTGAAGTAATAAGACTTACAATATCGGCTGTCCTTTCACACTCCTACCTCACAGGGCGCTATGTTTTAGTTAGCGATAAGCATCTCAGCCGTGGTGACAAAGTTAGTTTGGCGTGTAATGAATCTTAGTGGGACAAGTTTGCGACGTTTTTTGTGGCCCCGCAAAAACATATACCTTCTTTCGGTACTCATGCTTGTCGAAAAGGCGATGGGCGATTACCAAGAGTTATAACATGAAAGTCTGTTGCTGCCGCCGGCAGAACGCGTAGACGATAAAGCCGAGGAACATAACCGAAACTAGTAATTGAAAAATTCCGTCTTATAAAGGACTGAAACCAGGCTTTGCACCCACGCATTGGTCTTGAGCGCGAGTATTCTTCGAGCTTTTAGCATGGTCCGGCTGGGAGCGTCTGTTGCGTTCATCTGTGTGCGTAGCGTACCATCGCGTCGCCTGATGCCAAGTTTTGGAAACGCGAAGTCGCCCTGTATTTGGGCTATTAATGTGCAGGAAATAATGCCCGGGAACGGGGGAATGTTTGAAAATAAGTTTTCATATTTTATGTTATTGTTTGGGATGAGTCGAATATTTTCTACGCCATGTATGTAAAAGTGAATTGTTTTTGTTTGTAATGCCACCCATTCCCCGCTTTCACACGTTTCGCCTCTACACGCAGTATTCCTATGTCTAAATACCAAAATGACAAGTGCTTGTAATTAACTTTTTTTTCAGCTGATACCGTCCGGTGGAGCTTCGTACGGGAACTACTGCTTTCCTCGGGCCACAAAATTGAATGAATGCACAAAAAGCCCGGACCGAGTATTTATATAAAGCGAAATAAACATTTCCTCATTAGACAAGGCGTCTTGCGTTTACTTTGTGAAATTGCACGTGGCACGCATTCGATGGGGCTTGTTAAGATCGTTCGCAATAATTTTTGCCAAATAATAAAACAATTCCGTACCAATACCCGAAGTGGTTGAGCAATAAAAAATAAATAAAAAGAAAGCTGATGGGCGCAGCCTCCCTAACGCGTGCCAGATAGCTTTCTAAACGCGCGCGTCAATTCGGCCGCTGGACTCTATGGGAATGTCCGCTCTTGTTGAATTCCTTTCTCTATGGTTAAACTTAGTCATGACAGTGACCTGTTCATTCCCTGTCTATTAGTGCAATGCTAACGCAGCTCTGCGGCATGGCTGTTCACCGCCGGTGCTTCACTGTAGCTATTAGACAGTTTCAGTTCAGTGTTTCTCGACTGACGCACGCTAAACGCAAACACTTTACAGGACGTTAGGGTGTGCGTCACTGAAAGACATTTAGTTTAACGTTCCGAGAACGTAAACGTAATATAAAACGTAAGCGGACGTAGCGTCATCTCTTGCCTAAATCAACGCTCAATTCTTGTCTTGGCTACAAGCGAGTCACATGTAGCTGAGGAAGTGGCCAGTCCGTTTATGTGTGCGCGAGAACGTCGCGAAAACGATTCAGCAGCAGGTTCTGTGCCGGACGTCCTGTTCCTGTTCGCAAACTCATGGAGCGCTCAAGTGTTCTTTGGGACCCTTTTTGCTTGGCTTACCTAAGCTGGCACGACATTGAAGAAATTACGATGCGCGAGCGCAAACGAAGACCCAGGATGTATGCAGCCAGGAATGGGCTCATCAACATTGATGCCATCCCAGACCACACGTTCCGTCGCCGATTCCGGTTTGAAAAAGAAGACTTGCCTGTTCTTGTGATAGCGTTACAAGTGCCGGACTACGTGACAAGCCTCAAGGAGTGAGAGTGTCTGCCTTAGAAGCCCTGCGCATGTGCTTGCGTCGCCTGGGCTGCCCGAACCGCCTGTGTGGCTTAAAAGACTTCTTCGGTCACCACTACAGCGTCATTTCAAGCGTTCAAATGATGTTCCCCATTTCACATATCTTAAGAACTTTCAAACAGTAAGAGCGACTCGGAGCTACTCACCTTTCAAGCTGACACGAACAGACGACACACTACTATTCCAATACGGGGTTTATTTTTTCTCACCGTCTGCTACAGGTGGCAGACGGTGAGCGTCATGACGCGAAGAAGCGGTGAACTGCGCTCCAGACGGGCCGCTCGGCGCACCTACCCATCTAGACACCATAACGTTAGTTTTTGTTTGTGTGTTGACATTCTGCAGAATCGAGGCTGCCTATTACTTTCGAAGACATGCTCGGTCATTCTTGGCGAAATGCGCTAGCAGAAGCTTGCCCCTCTCACGCAGGGTTCTTCCGCTGAACACCTTCTTCGTCGCAAGTTGCATGTTTTTCACAAGCGCTGGTACAACCTCCATTTTTTATGATGATTATTGTGGTTTATTGGCGCAAGGGCCAGATGTGGCCAAAGAGCGCCAAGACGATGGTAATGACTTTTAGTGGTATATGAATAGTCAATTACATGAACATTAGATGTGGCATGGCTGTAAAGGGGCCTAAAATCAGTCGCTGTAAAGTGCGTAAAACTTATAAGTAATAAGATTATGGCAATGATTGATTATGTGTACTATGGACATGAACAATGCATTGCGAAAGAATGATACGAGTTACAAAAAATTAAAGGTACAAGAATTGGCCAGAAGCACAAGTGCCTAAACAGAGCCCTTGAGACACAAGAGCTTGTAGGCATGTGCTGTAAAAACACTATCACAGCAACATCCTCTTGAGAGAGGATGCGCTACGAACTTGCTGGGCTAATAACATGTAGCACAACATCTTTCAAGTATGCGAGGACTGCTTTGGTGTTATAGAGTGGTTCTTTACCAAGAAACATGGCGGGATGCAGAGGGACACAATAGCGATATGCTAGAGGAAAGTGTTTCTTTCTTTCTCTTTCGGCTTCCCGACACTCCAGGAGGACGTGGAGGACGGTGAGCCTGTCGCCACATCTACCACAGGTTGGAGGATCATGACCATTCAATAGAAAATTGTGGGTGCCGTAGGTGTGTCCTATTCTGAGACGACAGAATAGGACATCAGTTCGTCGTGTTTTTGTTACGGAGGGCCAGTAGCCTAACTGTGGCTTAATCAAATGAAGCTTATTACTTGTTTCTGCGTCCCACAAGCGTTGCCAGTGGCTTCGCAGTTTCTTTCGCAAGAAAGGTTTCAAATCTGTTGCAGGGACAGCAGCTGTAGGGTTAATAGCGGTTGTTGTGACTGATGTGGCCATTTGGTCGGCAAGAACATTGCCCTCGATGCCTCGATGCCCAGGCACCCAGCATATAATGACATGTTGGTTAGCTGCGTATGCTCTACAAAGAACAGAATAGAGCTCAATAAGAATAGGGTTTTTCTGTTTACAGGGTGACTTCAAGGCTTTTACGACGCTTTGAGAGTCTGTAAATATAATAGTTTTTTGAAGTTTTGATTTCTTTATATGCTTTACAGCTGACAATATTGCGTAGGCCTCAGCCGTAAAGATACTTGTTTCTTGGTGAAGCACGCCGGATTCCGAGAAGGACGGGCCGACGGCTGCATAGGATACACCGGCATGTGATTTAGAAGCGTCTGTGTAAAATTCTGCGCACGGGTACTTGGACTGTAATTCTAGGAAATGCATTCGGATTTCAACCTCTGAAGCGTGCTTTGTAACCTCTACAAAGGACATATCACATGCTACCACCTGCCACTCCCAAGGTGGTAACAGCTTCGCTGAAGGCATTAAGCGATGGTCGTGAATTGGGATATCCATTTCTTCGCTAAGCTCCCTGACACGCAATGAGAAAGGCTGTCTTATAGAGGGACGATTACCAAAAAGTGTAGCACACGTCATATCGTTAACGGTATTAAAACATGGATGCTGATGATTAGAGCGGACTTTAAGGAAATATGTGAGGCTGGTGTATGTTCTCTGCAGATGGAGTGACCACTCATTTGATTCGACGTATAAACTTTCAATGGGACTTGTTCTGAAAGCGCCAGTGGCCAGGCGGATACCTTGATGGTGGACGGGATCCAGCATCTTCAGCGCACTAGGGGCGGCAGAGTGATATACCACGCTACCGTAGTCCAGTCGTGATGAAATGAGACTCTTGTGAAGATTCATTAAACACTTCCTGTCACTACCCCAGGATGTGTGAGATAAAATTTTTAGTAAGTTCATTGTTTTTAGACATTTCACCTTGAGATATTTTATATGTGGAATGAAAGTAAGTTTAGAATCAAGTATGATGCCTAGGAACTTGTGCTCTTTGTTGACAGGTATTCGTTGTCCATACATTTCGATAGTGGGATCTGCAACAAGCCCTTTCTTCCTGGTGAAAAGAACACAAGAGCTTTTGTGGGGGTTCACCTTGAATCCGTTTTCGTCTGCCCACTTGGACACTTTGTTCAAGCCCTGTTGTACTTGTCTCTCACAGACTGTGAGGTTGCAGGATTTGAAACCTATTTGTATGTCGTCTACGTAGACAGAATAAAAAATAGCTGGCGGTAGTGAAGCACGAAGCGTGTTCATCTTCACGATAAACAGTGTGCAGCTGAGCACACCTCCTTGGGGTACACCAGTTTCCTGTATGAATTCACGTGATAGAACATTGCCGATTTTCACACGGAAGGTACGTTTAGACAAATAGCTTTCTATTACGTTTAGCATATTTCCACGGATGCCCATTCCCGACAAGTCTCTTAAAATTCCGTAACGCCAAGTTGTGTCGTACGCCTTTTCCATATCAAGGAATGTCGACAAGAAAAACTGTTTGTGTAGAAATGCATCACGGATATGTCCTTCAATTCGCACAAGATGATCAGTTGTGGACCGCCCTTCTCTGAAGCCACACTGATAGGGATCAAGCATATCGTTCAGTTCAAGGAAATGTATAAGTCGGCGATTAATCATTTTTTCAAAAAGCTTACACAGGCAGCTTGTGAGAGCTATCGGGCGGTAACTTGCCGCCAAGGAAGGGTCTTTACCCAGCTTCAAAACTGGAATAACAATAGCTTGCTTCCATGAGGATGGGATGTATCCGGCAGCCCAGATAGAGTTGAAAAGGCCCAGAAGTGTCATCTGCGTGTCAGTGTGTAAGTTTTTGATCATGTCATACATGATTCTATCAGCTCCCGGTGTAGAGCTCCTGCATACGCTCAAGGCAGCTCTCAGCTCGGCAATATTAAATGGACGGTTGTATGGTTCATTTGGTCGGCATTTACGATCCAGTGACTTAAGTTCAGCTACTTGTTTATATTTTATGAATGCTTCTGAGTAATGCATGGAGCTTGACACACGCTCGAAGTGCTCGCCCAGAGCGTTGGCTTGGTCTTCCAAGGTATTCCCTTGGTCGTCAACTAAAGGCAATGGGTGGATTTCCTGCCCCTTTAGCTTTCTTAGGCCATTCCATACTTTGGACTCTTGGGTGTAGGATGTTATGCCACAGAGGAACCTCTCCCAGCTAGCCCTCCTTGCCTGTCGCCGCGTACGCCGTCCCTGGGATTTTGCCAGTTTGAATTCCATAAGATTTTCCGCAGTCGGGGAGCGACGCAGTGCGCCCCAGGCTTTGTTCTGTTTCTTTCGTGCCAGCCTGCACTCGTCATTCCACCAGGGAACCCGTCTTTTACATGAGAGGCCTTTTGTTTGTGGAATGAATTTTTCAGCTGCGTGGAGTATAAAACTAGTAAAATATGCTACTGCGTCGTCAGTACTAAAATCGTTGATAAAATCTGGTGATAAGTAGGTTGACTCTTTAAAACCTTTCCAGTCAGCTGATTTTATTTTCCAACGGGGCGCGTGGGGAGGACTGTCATGTTCCTCTATCAAGGTCAACGTCACAGGGAAGTGGTCGCTGCTAAATGGATTCTTAATGACATTCCATTCTATATAAGGCAGGAGGGTAGCAGAGCCAATCGCTAGATCTATAGAAGAAAATGAATTATGGTGGAGGTTATAATAGGTGGGCTCTTTTTTGTTAAAGAGACACGCACCAGAGGTTAATAAAAAGTTCTCTATAAGCCGACCACGGGCGTCACACCGGGAGTCTCCCCACAGAGTGCTGTGGGCATTAAAATCACCGGCAATTATGTATGGTTCCGGGAGCTGGTCAATTAGTGCGTAAAATTCCGTTTTGCCGAGTTTATAGTTTGGCGGTACGTAAATACAACAGATTGTTACCAACCTGTTGAAAAGTATTGCTCGCACAGACACCGCCTCCAGTGGTGTCTGAAGAGAGAGATTCTGGCATGCAACACATTGATCTGCAATTATTGCTACACCTCCCGACGAGGCAACAGCATCATCACGGTCTTTACGGAATATAGCATATTGTCTGAGGAAGTTTGTTTGTGTAGGTTTTAAATGTGTTTCCTGAACACACAGCACTTTTGGCGTATATTTATGGAGGAGTTCTGTGATATCATCGAGATTACGGAGAAATCCTCTCACATTCCATTGTAGGATTTGTGTGTTCATTTTGATAAATTTTTATGCTGTGTGTTCAAGAATATAGAGTTAGCTCACGGGCCCTTTCCAGGCGCCGTGACACGAGATTTTTCTTTTTTGGAGCGGTCGATGGAATCGCGCCGCTCCTTAGGCGCTGACTGCGCCCTCACGCTCGGTGTTGTGTCCATGGCCTCTTGCGAGGCACTGGACACGCGCTCTTTCGAGCGATGTGGTTGCCTTGAAAGCCTCGCCTCGAAAGACGGGGCCTTGGAGCCCACCAGCCCGGAGGTTGATGGGCCCTCTTTGGATGGCGGAGCAGCACTGGCTGCACCCGCCAAGGGGCGGATGGCGTCACTGCTGGCTCACTACGCGTGTGCCAGGCAGCCGCCGAAGGCCGTTGTGGTGCAGCCCCCTGACGCACCACTTCGGCGAAGCTGGTTTTTGGCAGGTAGGACACCTGCCGACGTGCCTCTTTAAATGAAATGTTTTGTTTTACTTTAATTGTAACAATTTCCTTTTCTTTCTTCCAACATGGGCAGGACCGCGAGTACGCGGCATGCTCCCCATTACAGTTCGCACAGTGAAGAGAGTTTTCACAGGATTCAGAGGTATGTTCATGATTACTGCATTTCGCACAAGTTTGCCGCCCTCGGCAGTTCTGTGAACTGTGCCCAAATCGCTGGCACTTAAAACATCTCAGAGGATTTGGCACGTATGCCCTCACACGAAGTTTGATGTACCCGGCCTCGATGGACTCGGGCAGAACACTTGAATTGAAAGTGAGTATTAGGTGCTTGGTCTGGATTTCTTTTCCGTCACGCCTCATCTTAATTCGCTTAACGTTGATAACATTCTGTTCACTGAAGCCCTCCAAGAGTTCAGCTTCAGTGAGTTCCAACAAATCGTCGTCTGAGACAACGCCACGGGTGGTGTTCATGGTGCGGTGCGGGGTTACAGTTACTTGGATGTCCCCAAAGGAGACTAGATTAGGCAGCTTTTCATATTGCTTCTGATCATGGAGCTCCAAGAGGAGATCACCACTGGCCATCCTCGATGCCTTATAACCTGGCCCAAGAGCATCAGTAAGGGATTTAGAGACTAGAAAAGGGGAGATTGTTCGTACTTGTTTTCCTGCTTTTTCCGAGTGAATTACATGGAATCGTGGAAAGTTTTGTTTTTGATGTCCAAAGAACTGGAACACGTCTTCGGTGCGCCCTCGTTTCAGACGGCGATCAGGGAGTGATGGGAAGGAACTAGCCATAAGGATATATGGAATTTTCGGCAGCAACGCCAGCCACCCACCATGGAGCCCAACAAGGGGACGCTGCAGGGCCTGTAAACACAGGTCCCGCAGACGCCAGCTGTACGTCACCACTATAACCGAATATGAAATAACCTAGGTTGGTTACTCACACAGGGTTAACCCTCGCTGCCAAGAAGATCGGAAGTAATAGGAAGTGAGTAGAAGACAGGAGAGATGAAGAGGCGAGAGAGAAAGACGAAGATTGGAGAGAGAGACAGGAAAAGGCAACTACCGATTTCCCCCGGATGGGTCAGTCCGGGGGTGCCGTCTACGTGAAGCCGAGGCCAAAGGGGTGTGTTGCCTCCGCCGGGGGGCCATAAAGGTCCGAACACCCGGGATCGGCTCAACCCCCAGGATCCTCTTTTCCCCGGACACGGCTAAGCCGCGCACGGTAAACGTGGGAGGGTCCAACCCTCGAGTGCTCGGGTCCGTGGTGGCGCAACTCACCAAACGCCTGCTTGCGCAGACGCCCCTGCGGGGACCTCCATTTTTTAGACTGTTTTCAAAGAAGAAACTCGCGTTACCATGGCACCGCCAGCAAACTCGTCCAAGAGAAGATAATCCATTAGCATCGATCCTGGTATTGCTATACGGCGACGTTTGCGGACGCGTCGCGTTAGGCCAATGGTCGCCGGAATCGGCGAACGATCTCAGAAATTGGGCGCGCTATGCGCTCAAAACTAACGTTTCAGGTGAGTTTAGAGAGAGCGAAAGTTCATTTGTATAGTTACTGGTGATCTACGCGAGTGAGAGCGCAACCATCACGAGAATTCATGCTGAAACGGGAGCCAGTGGTGCCGCCATGTTTCACAACGTTATTTCTTAGCGTCCGTAAACCAACGCCTCCCATAAAGACTTTAAAAGACAGTTTTAGTTTAGCGTTTGCAAGCAAACGTAAACGCATTACGTACATGAAAAATAGCGTCGTCATCACTGCGCATGCTCAGAACATTATTCGGTTTCTGCGGTTTACGTGCGCTATGATAACGTACGTTATTTGGGGAGTTTAACGTTCGTAATTCTTCGCTTGTCAACGCTTCCCCAGTAAAGGTGCCTCAATGCGCATATCATTACAACACCGCTGAAATCGCATTTTGGCGGGTGAGAGCTCTCGTGTGCAGTTATGAAGTTAGACTTCGAACGGAGGAAGGTGTTGCAACTGTTTGGTGTGCAGGGCTTGTGATGAAGTTATGTCATCGCACTAGGTGTACAAAAGTGAGCCATTCCCAACGGTGGCCATGTTTGCAACACAGCGGCTCCGATACATCACCGATGACAGAGCAGCCATCTCGAATGACAGCTGCGATACGTTGTCGTTGAAAAACACTATGCGCACTACTCAGCATGGTTGCCGACCACGGCACAACGACGCCTTGCAAGCAGCTACAGTGACGTTCCGATAATTTTTTGCTACGCACTACGTCGCCACAATGCAGGCATTGAATCTTGTTGTGGCGCCATCACAGCCCAAGAAGATGTATGCATCAGCCAGCGAAAGTCGATGCTTTATTTTTGATAGTGGTGCTCAGTCCATCACTGATGACAGTGCGTTGTGCGTGTTTTATTTCGGCGGTCAAGATTGTTCATGTCCCTCAGTTGAGCGCCGCACGTCGTTGTTGCCGAAGAATAAGTAGGGCGTGGCCCAACCGTGGTGGGTGCGTGCACAAGAGGTATGTACATGCCTCACGCGGCGCGTTACCTATGGTTTTGATTGGCAGGCGAACTCGTGCAGCACTCGTATATCGCAAGACCCCACTCGAGTTGAACCCGGGAACATGGCGGTGCAGCAGCAGCCTGTGTCATCGCATCCACCAGCAGCAACTGTCTGGACCCGTTCTGCTACATGACCGACGTAGAGTTTCAGCGTGATTTTCGCCTTACCAAAACGTCAGTGCGCTGGCTGTGTGAGGAGTTAGCCGAAGGCCCTCGTCTGCGGAGACAACGTGGTGGGCAAATTATGCTTTCCTAAAGCACAGATTAGCGTGACTAGGTTGCGGAGGAAGAGTTCATGCGATCCCTTCAGCTCTCTCCAGCCTCAAGATCTGTGCGTCCACCACGCCCCAGCGCCAGGCCAGATCTTGCGGCGTCATCAGAGTACTGGGGCACCTACAAGAACCTGGGGTTCAAACCGGACCTGTGGTTGGTTGGTCCCATTGTAGTCGCCACATTGTATAGGAAGACTCAGAATGGACGCCTGGCTGCCTTCCGGTGCAACAGGTGCCGAAAGCAGTTTTTGCACTTGCACGGTAACTCTGCACTGTACAGGTAGAGAGGCGAAGGCAGTTACTTCGCCAACACGGATCGCCTCGGCCGTCCGAACGTGCATCTTTCCAGCCTGCAAGTGATTTGGCTCCCGTACTGCGTGAGCAATAGTGTAGACGTGTGGCTGGTGAAGGAGATGAACGGCAACTTGTTTGCTCTGTCGGAGCACGTTATCCTCGACTGGAGGAACTGCGCCCGTGAGGTCGTGAGGGACGAGCTGCTGGCGCGACCTCCACTTGGTGGCCCCGAGAAGATAGCGCAAATGGACAAGTGCCTTCTTTGTGGCAAGCGAAACTACAATCGAGGCCGCCTGATGATGGGCGACAACGTTCCGCCGAGCCGCCAAAACTACGGCGGGGTTAAAAGATCATGGACCATGGGTCTTCGGCATGGCCTGCGCAGCCACAGTGTGGCTGCGCAGCCAATGTTTTGAATTACTGCAGCCAATGTTCAACCGGGAACCATTATTCATAATCTGAAGTGAAGGAGCGAGAACGATGACGGACGAAGAGAGAGCCGTCGTCGGTCTCGCGCCTTCACTTCAAATCATGCTAAACCAACAGGCCCAACTATCTATCCTAACATTATTCATAGTTACAAATGGGCCGCATACAACTGTATCCCAAATTTAGTGGATGCTAACGGGGCGAGCCTAAATGTGCATTTGGAGACAGTCAACCACAGCGTGAACATTGCGGACCCTATCACAGACGTTCACACGTAGAAAAAAGAAAGTTATTGCCAAAAAGTGAAGCACCACCTCGTCAACGGTGGATACAGGGTAACTGCACTACTGCTGGAGTTCCACCTGGGATGGATGAGGTGGCAGTCAATTAACAGCCATGTGCGCTGCAAAGACGCTTTCTTGCGTTTGTTAGAATCCACGGATCGCTCGGGGCTTCCCAGTATGAAGACTCTTTCCTGCGGTCGTTGGAAGCCGTCGCTCGGCTTCGGCGCTACCCAGTATGAAGGTGCATCACAAAGTAAAAGAAAATAAAGCGTAGTTTTCTGACCCTTTACTTGTATAAATGCTTTCCGGCATTGCTGAGTGCTTACACGGTAAGCGCGCGGCAAACCACTTCAGCGCTAACCGACGCTCACTTCGTCTCGTACCCGTACTTTAGCGCGAATAATGAGCGATATGTTGAAAGCGCAGTGTAAAAACCAGGCGCACACCAATCTGTGCTCGGAAATGGAGCGCAAGCACGTGGCGAGCCGCGCCAATCCAATCAAGAGAAAAGAGGAGGACGGGGAGTGTCCCCTCGTGGTATAACGGGAAACGTATCAAACTACTTATTAGACTAATACACATTCAGTGGACATCTTGTAAACTTTAAAATTCTTACAAAACAAGTTAAAGTAACTAATAATATTGTATTATACGCATTTTTGATAACTTGAGTGTGCCTGTAATGCACTCAGTTGAACGACAAACAAGTGAAAGAAGGCACGATCATGCACCGACCGTAAGGTCACGTGAGCACGAGTTTGTCTACCGCCCATATGGAAGCGCCCAAGGGATGATAGCCACCCAGAGTGAATCTCCATAAACCAATGAAACTGCAGGCGTGCCGACGGACAAACGTTGTCTTCGTACCGTTAGTTCATTCATCTTGGGGCGTCGCCAGAGCTCGTGAAGATCCCGAGTTTCACAAAACTGGGTGCATCGTGCATAGCACCCCAGCTCCTCTGTGTCTTTAGCCTTGCGCCACTAGTGCTAACTACCCCGAATTTTTTTTTCAGGGAAAATTTAAAAACTGTTTTTCTACACCTTCCTCTCGCATGTTGACATTCTTGATGCGTGGTGTGCTACGTGTTGAATGTCGACATACAATGAGTGAATCATCGAAGTACATATTACTTTATTTGTCATGTTCATTATCACAACAAAAAGCTTGGAGTACTCTTAAACTTCACCTTTAAGAGTGGAACGCGATAGCGTTATTGGATGCGGTTGACGCCGACACCGACACCGTTTTCTCTGTGCCATGGGGCACGATGAAAATTTACAAAGGCTCCATGTTCAACATTCCCCTCAATGTTGCCTAGAACCAAAGTACAGCTAAACACCATCAGAATTGGATGACGCTTAAGCTTCGTCTTTAAGAGCTGGACCCCAATAGCCTTAAAAGATCCCCGGCTGCTTATCAGGCTTTTTTGTCATATATTCAAATTACAATCCGGCGATATCACGTCTGTAGGTTGTGCCCGTAATGCACTCGGTCCTACTTTATTCGTCATACTTTACGATTTTTCTGACTGATTTTACTTTGAGAAATTCCATTTTTGTTCACTAACGCCTGGCGCCACGCGAAGGGCCCGACCGGTCGGGGTGGTTCGGGATGATCTGCTTCGGCATTATTTCTGCCAGACGCCGATGCTTACGCCGACGCCGACACCGACGCCAACGCCGGATTTTCTGCGACACGGGCCCCTTAACCCTATCGCGTTAAACGTGTCGTACTCATAGGGCAGCCCAGTAGTATACCGTTCTTGAACAAATTTGCAAAATCACGCTACAAATCCGACTTGAAACGGGCGTGCCGAGATCACCATTTACGAAGGGGCTGTGTGCTTTGGCTTCGGTTAACAAAAGTAAGCTGTTTAGTAGATAGGTAACATTGCGTAGTATGCCCGTCTTAAGTTTGAGGGATTCGGCAGCTTAACAGCTGGCCGCGGATCCCAAAAGAGTGAGTTCCTGTTATATTTCGAAAGTCCAAGTTGTATCATACACTTTTTTTTAGTCAAAGAGTGCAAGACACTGCGGCTTGTATAAAACTCTTCATGTACTGTGTGTTCAAGTGCAACCAAGTCTGTTTTTGAGCATGTCCTCTTGTAACCGCACTGGTGTTTGTCTCTTAGACTGCGTGTTTGAAGGGCGAAGGGCAATGTTACATTTATAATACTTCCATATGAGTTAACCAGGTAGCTTGAAAGTGCTTTTTCACGCTTCTTAGGCGACACGGGCCTGGAATCACGCTTGTGATAATCATTTGTGCAATGTGTCCTTTCACCTAGTTCCTCCCGTTATCATCCCCCATTGTGACCCTCTTTCTTCCCCTCCTCCCCTTCCCTTACGTAGAGTAGCAGGCCAGATGCTCCATATTCCGGCCGACCTCTCTACTTTTTCACATCAATAAACTACTTCTTCTTCTTCTTCTTGAAAGTGCTATTGGACGGTAACTGCTAGCGCATATGACTGGTTTTGGTAATCTAGAGAAAGAAACTATTGCACCTTTTATATTTTTGGGGTATTTGACCTGACTTTGAAATCATGGTAAAAACTTGAGAAGGGCAGCTGGGGAGAACTGTAACAGCTTGCATTACGAATCCTGGGTTAGGGTACTCCTGAGTTTTCCCAGATGAAAGTACCCTGTCTAATTCCTGGAGTGTAACGAGAATACTGCACACTTCTTTGGTACTGCTGGTAGTGGGAAGTTCTTGTTTTCCAGCTGAAATTTTCTACTGGTGGAATGATGTTCTCTAGTTTGCAGAGTTCGAGACTGAACAAGAATATCCACTTACCATGTTAACTTCCTCTTCCAGGGTAATTTGCATTCCAGGAGTGATACTAGATACCCATTAGGTTTTTTAAACTTGTCACATATTATGGCCCAAATGACTGCTAAACACTCATTTTCAGTAGTCGAGTAGTTAGCCTCTGCCTTGGTGAGACTACTGCTCGCGTAAGCGATTTCACGTTCCGTGCCCTCTGGCCACTGAACAAGAACGGCTCCGAGTCCAACGTTGATGTCCTCTGTGTGAATTTCAGTTTCAGAAAAATGTGCGTCAAAATGTGCGAGCACCGGAGCTATTTGAAGTCGTTTGCGTAATTCTGTGAACGCCTGTTCTTGCTCTTCCGTCCACACGAAGGGCACGTAGTGGCGTGTTAATCTCGAAGGAGGCTCAGAGATTTTTGAGAAACCTTCAATGAAACGATGGTAGTAAGCGCAGAGCCCTAAATACCGCTGAACAGCCTTCTTGTCTTTAGGACGAGGGAACTCAGCGACGGCAGCCAGCTTCTCAGGGTCTGGCCGAACGCCCTGGTGGCTGACCACGTGTCAGAGAAGCTTGAGTTCTTGAAAACTAAAGTGACATTTTTCGGGCTTGGTGGTGAGATTTGCCTTGCGGATAGCATTAAGAATGCTTTTCATCCGTGCCAGATGCTAACGAAACGTGCTTGAAAACACAACGACGTCATTCAGGTAGACGAGGGCCGCGATTTTGTAGCGAGGCATTATGACATATTCCACTCTAGTCTTATCATCCACCGCTCACGGCCGGCTGATTGCATGGATAACACGAGCGGACCGTCGCTCCGACCACTGACAAAGCGCGATAAGCGCGAAAAGGCATTATTACCGGAAAGGCATTGCTACAAAATACCGGCCCAGGCACGTCTGCCACTTCAGTTGAGCGAGTATAGTGCCCATCATTCGCTGGAATGTGGCGGGAGCGGAACACAGACCGAATGGGAGGTCTTTGAATTCGTATAAACCGTCAGGAGTTACGAATGCAGTTTTCTCGCGATCGCGCTCGTCGACTTCGATATGCCAGCACCCTAACCTAAGATCTAACGAGGTAAGGAACTAGGCATGGCATAGATGGTCCCAGGTGTCGTGGGTCTTTGGTCGGGGGTAAACATTGTGTTTTGCTGACCATTGATAAGCCGTCTTTAGTCAACACAGAAGCGTAGTGTATAGTCCTTTTTTACCTGGACAACCGGAGACGCCCACGGGCTTGTCGAAGGCTGAATCACATCATCGTTCAGCATTTCTTTAACCTGGAGTTTAATCACCTCTCTTTCCATTGGCGACACGCGGTATGGATGCTGACGGACTGGGCGCGCCGATTCCTTTGGTAAAATACGTTGTTTCGAAACGGAGGTGCGCTGAACTTTAGATACCGTGGACAAGCAGTTTGAAAATTCGCCCACGAGGCCTTAATAGTTACTGCTTCTGTAGTTCCGGCAAGCCGGCATTAATGTGAATGCGACTGCTCAGGGTGGTAGCATTTTTTACGTCCGGTGAAGTCACCTCTAATGCGGCGACGTAGGAGAAGTCAGCAATTTCGTTGAGGAAGGCTACAGCCATGCCTTGAGGGACGTTCTGAAACTCCTTGCTGAAGTTCTTCAGAAGAACTAGTGACCGTTTGCTCAGCAACTGAACAAGGCCTCGAGCTATGCAGATATACCGTTTGAGCAGCAGCGGAATATTTGCCTCGGCAGTGCCCTCATAGTCGACGAATGCGTCGCAGGTTACAAGGGCTGTGACGTTGTCGTCAACGACGGGCAAGGCATTGTCATGACTGTAGCATTTGCGGCTTACTATGGCGTGCGCTGTCGAAAACGTTACCCGCGACTCTTGCAAATTTATGATGGCCCCATTAGCCTGCAGGAAGTCCTTTCCAAGAATCAAGTCTCTCGAAAAACTTGGCAGGATAAGGAAATCGCCGACGTAAGTAAAGCCGCGAATATTCACTCGTGCTGTACACCTGCCCACAGGATTTATGAGGTGACCTCCGGCAGCACGCAGCTGCGCTCCAGTCCACTGCGTGTAAACCTTTTTCAGCTTGACGCCAAGTTCTCTGCTCATAACCGAGGTGTCCGCGCTAATGTCGACTAAAGCTGTGACTTCTTCGTCGTCTATGCTTACTGGTATATCCGATGTTACCACGGGCCTTGGATCACCTGAGTGCGTTTGAACGTCGGTCTGTTGTCATCGCTCTCGTCGCTTTTATCGCAATGGAGGATATACGGTACACTCGGCGTCAGCGGCCTCACCTTCGTAGATCGCTGCACTCAGTTTTCCCGGCTTGCAGGGCTGGGCGAACGACGCCTAGGGGCGTCTCGAGGGAACCCAGGACTTGGCAACCGGTACCGAGACGGAGGAAGTGATGAGGAGCGAGGCTCGTTCCTTTGCTGTTCGAAGAAATTTTGACGACTGACGAGGACACTCCATCTCCAGCGGGCGCTCGCCAGGTCTTGGACGCGGCGCTTTCTGGCAGAACCTAGGGGCGCCCACGCGGTGATAAGGACACGTCCTGTAGATATGGCCGGCTTTGCCGCAATGAAAACAGAGGGGGCAGTGGTCAGGAGCATGCCAGGCATCACTCTTTCTTGGCGTAGACTCGTTCATGAACGGTGGATAGCGGTGCTTCAACCCAACATCTGTCTGTGCCGCGGTGCGCACGACGTTTGAGGTGTTATACAGCGATGGACATCGTAGGGCTTCCGTATAAGTGACCCGTATTGTTCCTGTTACTGTGGTGCCCCGCAGCGTTCAGGAACTTGGATGGCTTGCCTGATCTTGTCTCTCACCATCTCCGGCACATACAGTCGCGCGAAAGGGGGCTCGGCCACCTGCATTTTCTGGAGCTCTTCTGTTATGACAGTTCTGATCAAATCTCTCAGGTCACTGACGTCGCTTCCCAGTGTCATGCTAGGGACACTACTCGAAAGTGCAGTGACGTTTCGTTTGTACTGCCTGGAGCGCTCTTGTAGTGCCCTTGCCATTGCAGCGGCTTCAGCGAGAAAGTCCGCAATCGTAGTCGGTGGGTTGCGGATAAGACCGGCAAATAATTCCTGCTTTACGCCTCGCATTAGGCATCGCACTTTTTTGTCTTGGGGGATGGAAGCGTCTGCACGCCTGAAGAGCCGAGCCATCTCTTCAATATACGTGGTGACGCTCTCATTAGGAGCTTGAATTTTTGCCTGCATCGCCACCTACGCTGTCTCCTTTCTGTCGGAGCTGGTGTGGACGGTAACTAACTGCCGACGAAATTCGTCCCACGATGTCAATGTCGCCTCGCGGTTCTCAAACCACGTCTCTGTGGAATCCCCGAGATTGAATTACACATTACGGAGCTTGCGCTCCTGGGTCCAACATTTGAATTCAGCGACCCTTTCGAAGTGGCCAAGCCAGGCTTCGACATCTTCAAGAGCAGCTCCGTGGAACACAGTGGGTGTTTGCGGCTGATGCAAAAGGATCTGCGTCTGCGCAGCAAGCGCAGCAGTAGACGGCTGGTTCATTGTCCTGGTAGGATCAGGTAGCAGACCGTGCTGTTGCTGGAGCCCCTGAAGACGACGGCTGGTACGGACGTGCACAGGGGTGAGCTCCGTCGGGCTACTCACTGACGTCGCGTCAGGAGTACGCTGCGTCTCGGGCGATCATATCATTTACACAGCACCTGCACCAGCAAATGTCATGGATTTGTCAATCTAGGCCTCGGCAACAGGGTTTTCTGTTTTAATCAAGGCTAACACTAGCAGATTTGGTTTGGTTTGGTGCCTATAGAAATAACACAACCCACTACGGGAGATTGGCCATGAATCGGGCGGCAGTGGAAAGAAAAATGATGGATACCTAAATGGGATTTTCTTACTTAAGAATGAGATGATGAGTGAATTCTAGTCGTTAATAATAATTTTCATGCTATAGCATCCTAAAATTTGAAGCAACTATTTTTGTTGTCTTGTTGTGAAAAAAACATTTGCGTGGCAAATTAAATATGGCATCACATATGTTCCTGTTACAGTGTCCTAGTGCCGACACCCCCAGAGATAGAATGATAGGTAGCGTAATTGTCAATTCAAGTTGGCGGAGGAAACCTTCTAGAAGTTGTTTTCTATGCATGGTGAACCTACGACACTCTATAACGGAATGATCCATAGTTTCGGCTTCATTGCAATAAAAACATTGAGGGGAAGGTGCCAAACCAGACCCATGGGAATAGAAATTAAGCCTTGATATTCGGCAACGCATTCTAGTAAATGAAACTTCAAATTTTCTTGTTGAACGCCATCTGATGTGCCAAGGAAATCTAAGGTGCTGAAAATCGGTGTTATTTAGTACACATGATTTGGCATGTTCTTCTCGGACGGAAAATTTGTTAAATCTCACAGAAGTGACGTATACCGAAGGTCTTAGGATCCTGAGTACCGGGCCTTTAATTAGGAGATGCCGCTGCTAGTGCATCTGCTGATTCGCTTAAAGTGAGCCCCACGTGACCTGGAACCCATACCAGATGGATAAGGCGTAAATGTTGGGGTATCGATGAATAAAATTCTTGGAGAATTATAGATGAATTGGGCACTGATAAAACGGAGAAAACAGACAAGGAGTCGGTTAAGATTACGGCTGAAGTAATACATGTGGGAAGTTTTCGTAGAGCTAGGATGATCGCCAATAACTCCGCCTGTAATATTGGCGTAAAGTCGGGTAGTCGAAGAGAGAAAGTCCAATTTAATGATGCCGAAAAACACTCACTCCTGCCTTCTCTTCCCTGACAGAAGCATCTGTGGCTATTACAGCATTTGCTTGGAGGTTCTCGAGGTGGTCATCTAACAAACCTTTTAGGTATCGAATAGGCAGGAGTTTAGCGTTATTAGGAAATATAACATCGAATTCAACGCTCACTGTCGCTTTAGGTAAATTTTGAAAAGCCACATCACGGACTGATATTTGTAATGGCTCTAATAGTTTCTGCACAAAAAATACCTGGGGACAAAGCAGTCTGGACCATTCATTCTCAAAGAATGCAGTCGGTTCTCTAATAAACATAGAGAAGCAGCGTCTCTGGGGAGAAGTATATATGTTCAGTAATGTTTGGACTGTCAGTATACGAAATCAAGTTTGAAGAGAATTCAGGTGAGTTTCATGATAAAGAATATTATTCGCTACAGATTTTGGAAAGCCGAGACATAGACGTAGTGATTCGCGTTCTAAAAGAACCAGATGACGTAATTTATAAGTAGGACCTCCAGAAGACAACACGCATCCAAACCCTAGAATGGGGCGGACATACATACAATGAATAATCAGCAAGGTCTCCCTGCGCATTCCAAAACGATTGCTGCTGACTCTTCGTAATAAACCAAGAGCGCGTGCTCCTTTAGATGCGATGTATTCTATGTGTGTCTTCCGATTAAGCTTTTCTGAGTAAATCATTCCCAGATATTTTAAGGATTGCACCTGCGGAATAATCTCCTGGCCAGTGTTATTCGGATAGGAAAAGTTAAGGGAAAAACAATGATTGCACTTTTGTTGATATTTAGCGGCATCTGTATTCCTTTTAGCCACATTTCAATCTGATTCAAGTACCATTGCAAAGTTTTATATAGGCTATGTATATCATTTGATACCGAGAAAAATGCGATATCTTCCAGCGTACACATATACCTGTACGTCATGATGTGTCGGGATGTGATTTAGTAAAATATTAAATAACACGGGTGAAAGTACTGCACCTTGAGGAACGCCCCTTGGCTGTTTGTAACTGTGAGAAGAAACACCATTTTGATAGCAATAAAATGTGCGTCCGCTTAGAAAATTTTGAATCCATATACTGTGGGAGATTCACACTTTCGAGTCTCTTGATTAAGGTACTGTGATCGAGAGTGTCATACGCCTTCGCCATGTCTAATGTCACTAAGGCCGCGTACTGGTTGTTGCGACGAGCGGGTTGAGTTTGACTCTGTAAGTCAACATGAGCACACCAAATTGAGCAGCCGGGCCTGAATCCTATTTGAGAATCACTTATTATTTGGTTCTCGCCTATCCACCTATCTATGTGACCATACAGAACTCTCTCGATTAACTTTACGAGATTTGAGGTCAGAGAAATAGGTCAAATGCAGTCTATTGTATATCCATCACCTGGCTTTTTGAGTAGCCTAATTATTTTGGCAACCTTTCAATCTGAATGAATCGATGCATTTTTAATCGAGACATTTACAAAATTCAGCAAATCTTGGGGAGATAATTCGTATAATACTTTTATCATTGCTGTAGTTCTGCCATCCGGACCTTCTTCTAATGTGACTGCTATGTAATGATTAACTGTTTCAGGCGCCGGTATATTATAGGGGCGATGTGAAGTGAATCGACGCTCTAAGCCTTTTGTAATCTCCTCCAGTGACTATACCAATTCAGTGGAAGTTAAGCTAACAGACTCTACATTTATCGGGGCTGAAACAATCCTTTTAGACTGTGGAAACCTAGATAGGGTTTGCCTGAATGTAGTTGTAGAATGTTTGCCTGTTTGCCTGAATGTAGCTGAAACAAATTTACAGTCATTCCAATTACACGGAGATTGATTATACAATAACTTTCTCCAGGCTGCCTTTCTTCTTCTATATTCGCGTTCACAGTCCGGATTCTGCCATCGTGAATAAGTACCCCCTTTAGTTGACTGCATACTGAAGCTGGATTTCTTGTAACTGTCACTTATCACTTGACGCAAATTAACTGCCATAACTTCATCATTTAGGCCAACCTGTTTATTTAAAGCTGATCGCATATATGACACTTTCGAATGACCTTTTTGGACTTTGTTCATTGCCATTAAGATGCTGAACTTGCCTTTACCGCTGTGAATCCCTCTTTCTATGTCATCATCACCCCTCATCCAGCCTTTATGTCCCCGTTCCCCCTCCCCCTGTGCAGAGTAGCAGGTGTGGGGAAAGGACACGGTCGAAGCTCTCTTTCCATCTTAGAGCCTCACGTTGTTTGTGTGCAGTAGACGAGAATGGACGAGAAGCGAACGCTAGTAGAGCTAGGGAAGGAGATGGGGCTGAGTGGAGAGGCGTTAGTGGCATGGGTGAGCGCTGAGCAGAAGGAAATGAGGGACCAAAGAGCGAAAGAACGAGAAGAGGCGCGCATAACAGCACAGGCAAATCATGAGCGGGAGCTATCTCGCATGGAGGCTGAACGAGCCCTCCTTGAGGAGCGACGTCGAGCTGCATAGGCGCAGCGTCCGAATATAAGTTCGGTAGGCGACGGCACAGGTGGTGGTCAGAGTTTTCGCAGCCCGCACAAGATGATTCCGCGCTATAATGAGGGTAGAGATGAATTGGATGCTTACATACAGAGATTTGAGAGTGTGGCCACAAGCCAAGGTTGGCCAACAGACAAGTGGGCCTTGTAGCTAAGTTTGTGTCTCACGGGAGAAGCATTAACGGTGGTAGGACGCATGTCTGCTGAAGACTCTACGGAGTATGCAAAGCTGAAGCAGACGCTGTTACAGCGGTTCCGTTACACAGAAGAGGGATACCGCGTGAAGTTTCGGGATGCACGGCCCGAAAATGCTGAGACAGGACGACAGTTCGCAGGGCGCCTCTTGGGATACTTCGACCATTGGCAAGAGCTAGCGAAGACGTCGAAGACTTATGAAGCTCTACGAGACAAGATGGTGTCCGAACAGTTTATAAGACGGTGCGACGAGAAGTTGGCTATCTTTCTGAAGGAAAGAGGATGTCGTAATCTAGACACGCTGGCAACGACGGCAGACCAGTACTTGGAAGCCCAGGGAATCTTGAATCTCGCTAAGGGTCAAGAAGAAAAAGGGAACTCTATGGTCACTGATAAAGTGGGCACTACAAACGAAAGCAAAGGAAAACTGCTTTGTTTTCTGTGCAACAGGCAGGGCCACAGAGCTGCAGATTGCTGGACCAAATCCCGAGCACCGAAGTCGCCACAGTGCTGGACGTGCAAGAAGACAGGACACAGATCCGATAGTTGCCCCTCTGACTCTGGAAAACGAGGGGAAGCATCATGCTCTTCGAGAAAGCGGAGCATGAAGAGTTAGTGGAACCGGGACATGATAAGAAAAGGGTAACCCAGAGTCATGACATTTGCGACTGTACACAAAGCAATGCGACATGTGATGGCGGATCGAAGCAAATGCCGACAGCAAAGGGCTACCTGAAAGGAAAATTAGTTACCATATTACGGGATACGGGATGCAATACAGTTGTGGTGAAACGGTCGTTGGTTCCCGACTCCAAACTAACTGGTAGCATCCGCACTATCCGCTTATTGGATCAGTCTACGAAGAGTTTACCAGACGCTGAAGTGTGTATTGATTCTCCGTTTTTCAAGGGACAGGTTCTTGCTGTTTGCATGGAGAACCCTTTATATGAAGTTGTGCTAGGCAACGTTACCGGAGTAATTTCAGATACACCCCATATCCCGAAGCCGGCACAGCGACCTCGGTCCGCACTGGTCCACACGGATCAGGTTACCCATCAAGACAAAAGTGAACGCATAACTTCACCGAATAGAGGACGGAAAGATAATGTGCCAGCAGCTGTAGGAAAAGAAGACAAGCAACAATGAGTACTGTCCGTTCCATGGATTAATCCATTGGACATCAGCCCGAAGGAGCTGCGGAAATTACAGAGCACCGATCCCACGCTAGAAACTTGTTTCGCATCGTTGGGGAAGAAAACCACATCCAAGAAATCAGCAGTCATAGAGTTTGTGCTGATACGTGGTGTTCTCTTCCGACGATACCACACTGTACAACGGCGAGACTTGGAGCAACTTGTGGTCCCCAAGGATCTCCGGAACACAGTGATGAAAATGGCACATGAAGGTCTTCTGTCTGGTCATCAGGGGCAAAGAAGGACTACAGACCGTGTCCTTGAAGAATTTTATTGGCCTGGTGTACAGGCGGATGTCACACGTTTTGTAAAGTCGTGTGACATATGTCAAAGGACAGTACCAAAGCACCTCGTTGGTCGAATCCCTTTGGGTAATATGCCCATCATCGACACACCATTTCAACGGGTCGCCGTCGACATTATTGGCCCCCTGTCCCCAACTTCAGCTAAGGGAAACAGATACGTGCTAACGATGGTGGACTTTGCTACGCGTTAGCCGGACGCGGTAGCACTTCCGAGCATTGAGACAGAGCGGGTAGCAGACGCACTGTTAGAAATGTTTTCCCGGGTTGGAGTCCCACGAGAAATAGTGAGCGACCGTGGAAAGTCGTTCACATTTAACCTTATGCAAGAACTCGGGCGACTACTTTCATTTCGTCAACTTCCTACAACTCCCTATCATCCCATGGCAAATGGGCTGGTGGAAAGGTTCAATGGAACTCTCAAACAAATGGTCCGCCGCATGTGCCAAGAGTGCCCTAAACAATGGGATAGATATCTGGCTCCCTTGCCTTTCGCATACCGTGAAGTTCTCCAAGGAAACCTTTGATTGTCGCCATTCGACCTACTTTACGGTCGATTCGGCCGGGGACCGATGTCCATTCTGAAGGAACTGTGGACAGGCGATAACGTTGATGCGGAAACGAAGACAACTTATGGATACGTTGTAGAGCTCCAGGAGCGCCTGCAAAACACCAGCAAGGTAGCCCATGAAGAACTACAGAAGGCCAAAGTCATACAAATGAAGTATTACGATAAAAAAATCACAGCATATCCAAGGGGTGAATGATGATGAGTGGGCGAAGCTCCGGAGGGAATCATCGGATCTCCCGCTTAAGGGGACGCTAGCACAAATGCGTTAGAAACGTGCAGTACTCTCTAGTAAGGGGGAGCGGCCACAGCGTCTTACGCAGCCATTTACACATGCCGGAACGTGCACCGCGTTTGCCGACGCCATCACATGACTGCTGAGAGAGTATACCCCCGTATTCATAAACGCTCCTCGACTTGAACTTGACTTGCCACCGCTTGGGCAGCGCGTTCGAAACGCGTTGAAGGTAAGGCGGAGAGGCCACAGCGTCTTACACCAGCTTCTTACACGGGCCGTAACGCGCTAGCACAAACGCGTTAGAAACGCGCTAGAAACGCGGCCTTTCGTTAATGTTGGGTATTTATTGCTATCGTGGAGCGTGTGTCTATGTGCGCTTCGTGGCGTAGTGGGCTAACGCCGCGCGCTCGCAAGCGAGGGGTCCCTGGTTCGATTCCACGCTACGGACACAACTTCGGAATTTTTTTTCTCATTTTTCTCAGACTGGTTACACACTACTACTACTACGACGGGGACGGAACGGGTGCCGCTATAAGGAGCTTCGCTCCTAAAAACGAGAGTTCGACAGCTATCACCAGGTGACAAGGTATTGCTGCTCCTACCATCCGATAGGAACAAGCTGATTCTGACATGGAAGGGGCCTTTCACAGTCGTGGAAATACGTAATGAATATGACTATTTGGTAGACCTCGGAGGTCGAATGAGCCTATTTCATATCAACCTCCTAAAGAAATACGAGGAACGGGAGTCCACGGCTGACGTCCTGCAACACGCCGCAGTTACTGTGCAGACGGACAACACAGAAGAGCAAGAATTGCCTTTTGTTGCACTACACCAACGGGAAACATACAAGAATGTGTTAGTAGCAACTGACTTGAGTAACGAGCAGACAGTCCAGATTAATGATCTCCTGAAAGAGTTTCAAGATGTGTTTTCAGATGTGCCGGGCAAGACAAACGTTGTCGAGTGCAAGTTGCGCCTCACAACAGAAACGCCGGTAAATGTACGTCCGTACCCTATACCATTTGCCATCCAAGAAGCTGTAGAACAGGAAGTCCAGGACATGCTAAAGCAAGGTATAATTGAACCCTCCGACTCTCCCTATCAAACACCTATCGTCATGGTGAAGAAAAAAGACGGGAGCATGAGGCTTTGCAGTGACTTCAGACAGCTGAATCGAGTTGTAGTTACTGACAACGGACCCATACCTCGAGTGGACATGATGTTTGCCAAACTGGGTCAAAGCCAATACTTTTCGAAGTTCGATTTCACAAAAGGGTATTGGCAGGTGCCTATGCACGAAGCATCGAAGCCCCTCACTGCGTTTCAAGATTCTTCTGGGCTGTACCAATTCAGATTTATGCCTTTCGGCATCAAGATCGCACCTGCGGTGTTCACTCGACTCATGAGACGAGTGGTAGAAGGAATACCGAACATATATCACTATTTTGACGATGTGCTAATAGCCACACAATCCTGGGACGAGCACATTACCACTCTCACCAAGTTCCTGAAACGTATTCGTGCAGCTCATTTGACCATAAAGCCCTCAAAAAGTGAGGTTGCCTTTGCTTCGGTAAAGTTCTTAGGACGTTTCGTCGGGAACAATCTTCTCCGGCCACAGATTGCGACATTAGAGAAGATTCAGGCTGCAAAGCGACCGCAGACGAAGAAAGAAGTTCGCTCCTTTCTTGGCTTAACGGGTTATTACAGAGATTTCATCCCAAACTATTCTGCTGTGGCAGCACCTCTAACAGAACTCACCAAGAAGCGAGGTCCGAATAAGGTCATCTGGGAAGAATGTCATCAACAAGCTTTTGAAACGTTACGACGCCTGCTATCGTCTAGTCCGGTTTTACGATCACCGGAGTTACAAGAGCCCTTCATAGTGCGCACGGACGCATCTTCGTCCAGTGTTGGCGCCGTCTTACTGCAGCGTCATGACGGGGTGCTACATCCAGTTGCCTATGCCAGCCGTAAACTCCTCGCACGAGAAACCCGCTACTCAACTATCGAGAGAGAAGCCCTGGCACTTGTGTGGGCTATTCAAAAGTTTCATGTGTACCTCTTCGGCAAACGTTTCGTGCTGTAAACGGACCACCAGCCTCTCGCTTACATAAACTCTGCCAAACATATGAATAGCCGAGTGCTCCACTGGAGTCTCTTGCTAACCGAATACGACTTCGTGGTTGAATACATTAAGGGCGCCGAAAACATAGGTGCCGACTACCCCAGCCGCGTTTGACTTCTGGACTTCTCATCCTTTTCGGTTCATCGTTTATAAATGAACTCATTTGTGAATTTTTTTTCTAAAAGTTGTTTTTTTAACAACTTTCTTGAGCGGGGGGATATTGTGGGGAAAAGACACAATATTTCTTAATATATTTCTTACGTGTACTCCGAGACTTGTGGACTCAGTAGAAGTGCATACCGAAGTGAAGAAGACGAGCTGAGGGCAGGTGGCACGGGAGCTGGAAGAAAAAAGAACAAAAAACGAAGAAAAAGAAGTGCTACGTGGCGAACGGGCGGAGGAGCTCGATCGGCGAAGCCACGGTGGCAGCAGATCGGGTGCGACGCTCGGGAAGAAGAGCTCGGGCCGTGGTTCCTGCTGCGGCCGAGTGACCAAGGCGTGCCTACCCGGTCCACATGCGGAGGCCTGTTCCGGGACCAAGGACGAGGCCTGCTGAGCGGCTCCTGCCAGGGCGCAGTTGCTGAGGGCTGTTCTTGGTCGAGGCCTACCGAGGTGCTGTCTGCGTGGGCCGACCCTGGGTCGCGGCCCTCGTGAGTTGCGGCCGGACAACGCATTGTTGTCCTCAACATAGCCAGGCGCCGCACACGGTAGCGCAGCCGTGTGCCGGCGACGGTTCCAGCAGCAGCAAACGTGCCACCTCTGCCTCGGCTCGCCTCGGCGACAGTACCGCGGCAGCGACAAGCGAGTCGATCATCACGACCGAAACCGTGAGATGGTTTTTCGTAACTCTTGACGCGCCGAACGGTGGTGTAGGACTGAGCGTCGCGTACATCAGTGTGCGCGTGAAACTCCTCTGTGACATTGTTTTGTTTTCTTTTCATTTCCTTTCCTTGCCGATCGTGGGTTTGAAAGAAAAAACATTTTTTTGCCTACTAGCGTTTTTTGCGCGTTTTTCTCGTCTTAAGACACACAAACAAGTGACGAACGTCCATAATCATCACAGCAGGCTAGAGCATGTTAGCTCAGACCGACCTCTCTGCCTTCCTTCAAATAAATTATCTCTCTAAAGCTGATCGCAGTGAATCTTGGAATTTACTATAGTTTACATTGGTGCGGACATGCTTGTCGACCAAATTAAGTGGTCGCATGACTTCAAAAATTATTGGAAGATGGTCGCTATTTGTGGCCGAGGTGATAGCAGACCAGGAGAAAATTACACAACCCGAACTGGAAAAAGTTAGGTCTAACAACGAACGCGATTTGCCGGATATATAAGTTGGGGTTCTCGAATTTACACAGTTAAGATTATTTGACGAAACCCAATCCCAAAATCTTTTACCACAAGAGTCGGACCGATAACCCCATGATACGTGGTGAGAATGAAAATCACCAGCCATGATTACATCCTTCCTGCATGCTGCAACCGAGGCATCAAGAGAACCTGTATTGACAACTTCTGTAGGAAAATGAACATTGACTACCGAAAATGGGGCGCATCCAGGAAGTGGTAAATCCAATGCTAGAATCTCACTTTCAGCAGAGGATGACTGATGACTAATCTTAGCTCTATGACAAATTTTTCTTCGAGAATAAAAATGCTAATCTCCCTCTACCAGAAGGGCGATCTAAATGAAAACTGCGATAATTCTTTAAACGAGAACTCTTTTCTGTGGATAACCAAGTTTCTTGCAAAATAATCAAATCAGGAGAAAGTTCTTCACAGAGATATAACAGATCAGCGGCTGCAGCAAAAATGGAACGACAGGTCCACTGCATCACTTTCAAGCTTCCTATGTTGACGATATTCCAGCAGTATTTACTGCCGTCTGTAGAATGTTATCCGTTAGGAAATCATCCTTTGTTAAACTGCCATTTTTACTCTTTTTAACTATGTTTGAGGAAGGTAGTTGCTCTCGGGGAGTATGGAGAAGCACGACGTTTACACGTTCTAGCATCCAAATCCATGTTCTCAGTGGTATCTGGACTGGACTCGTGACTGTTAAAGCCCTCAAGTTCGACATGATTTGCGGGAGCTGCGGCGTCATCTGTACTGCGAGGTGAGGCCTCTGCCGATAGCTGTTTCTTTATATTTTCATCCGAAACTGTCATTTCAGAAGGAACAATTGGACGCGCAGTAACATGAAAAAGTTGCGACAACTGAGAAGTAAAAACTTGCGCAATGGTCTCTGAAAGTTTCGTAAATAAACTGTCAAGGGCTTTTGCCATAGCCGTCTCTACAGCTGCAGCTACAACATCATCAAGAGATGCATCCACAGCTTTAGAGTGACGAGCAGCAGCTTGAGCATAACCACATGATTTCTCTAATGCAAGGGCACGAGCTTCACGACGCGAACACCATTTCCGTTCTATAATTTGTATAATTTCGAGCTCTTGGTCTCTCGCAGGGCATTTCATACAGTCCGCAAGGTGGGAACCTTCACACAAACAGCATCGTTCGCTCTGGGAGGAACACGTTTTTCCATCGTGGCCTTCTCCGCAAAAGCTGCACCGAAGATCTGACCTACATCCCTTATTACTGTGACCATATCAATAACACTGAACACATTCTACTGGGCGGGGCGAAAGTGCTGCCACCCTACATATTAAGGGCCACAGCTTGATCTCTGACGGCCTAGTCGTTCCTGCAAAGGTGACAATGAGTGACTCTGTGGGGACTCTTTGATTCTCAGAAACGCGTGAAAATCGGTAGACTGAGGTCGACACCTGCCGGGGAGAACATTTGCAGGACCTCAGAAGCACACAGACTCGCGTCGACTCCACGAACTAGCCCCTTAACGCAAGATAGATGAGGAGGAATAAAAGGTCTCACCGGGTGATTTGCGAACACTTGACACTTCAGAATGTCGGCGACACAGGTCTGGTCCGGCGAGCAGCATATAATGCCTCCTCAGCCAAATGGTCAAACATCAGTTAGGCTTTGGAACTGCGGGGTTGTTTTCCGCAGCTCTTTGGATTTTTCACGCGGATGAATCCTCCATTGGTCGGCACTAGGGCCACTGGAACGCTGTGAATGCCATTGCGCAAGAAAGCCTCTATAGGAATGTCATTAGTGGGAAGCGAAGCCGCCCAGAGGAAAAACCTCTGGCCGGGAGACGAAAGAAACATTAGGAACTGACAATCAGATTAGTGATTAATCAGAACAATACGAAGAAAGTACTAAACAAAGCTAAAGAAAAATAAACCGCCCGATACTTGACCAATTCCCCGCAACATGACTCGAACAGCACCGCCACTTCTTCGCCTCCGCTTTTTCGTTGTCTTCACTCGGAGAGCACACGTTCCACTACGCACTTCGTCATCCTGGTTCCAGTAGCCGGCGGCCGCAGGGGCCACTCTATCTCGCGTCAATATGTCGAAACAGGTAAGAAATGCTGTAAATTTCTTAGTACCCTCTTTCAATAGCACCTGGAAACATCCCTTGCACAGGTCAACGCAGGAAAACCATTGCCATGCTCCCGTCTCGTCATCGAGGTAAAATGACCCATCTTCTTTCGGAAAAACAATGAGCCAGGCAAAATATGAAGTAGAAGGCCTGATGATTCCCACCTCCAGCATTCCTTTAAGCTCCGGCTTTAACCATACTCTTTTCTCATGACTGAGGCTATGTGGGTTTCTCTTGACTACAGTGCTTTCACGTAATAGGAAAGGCACCTCAGTGGTTGTTGCGGTTTCTGGATATGAGCCAATGCACAAAACCCCTGGAAGCTTCAATGGTAGAATATCAGCTTATGATCAGTACTTTGGGCGGTATGAAGTTGGTGATATCCTCTTCCTATGGTGACCAAATTATTCCAGATGATATTAATATTCATGAGTTTTATATCAGGCCTTGACAAGATAAAATAAAAACTGACTTTGGGCACCACCAATGCTTCAGCCTTTACGTATTCGCCTTCCAAATCCAGATAAGCAGAGATTATATTATCGGCAAGAACCATCGTAGCCGCAGACATAAATGGTCTTCACATGCACAATTTTATCAGACTCGAATAGGCTCTCGTTGAATAAGTTTACAGAAGCACCAGCATTAATTAAAACTGACAGAATGCGGCCGTGCACCTGGTCACCGAAATGCTTGTCTTGGTCAGAAATACTGTTTCCTCAACAGTGCAGCACTCTTGAGCATGTCCTGACACTGTACATTGGGCATCACGATGCAGTGTCGGTTAAAATCAGTGCTTCTGCTGCCCCTAATGGTATGACTGTGTTTTTGTCACGGTAATCGTTTCTACTGACCGAAATCTCCTTATAATATGCACGGTATTCCGGACATGTAGTACACTTCACTCCTAGTAGTAATTCGTGCATAGTGGTAAGCGACCTCACTTGAATCTGTCTTTGGTAATATCTAGTGATACCATGTATAACTAGAGCGATGGCAGAAGAATCCGCCAGTGCCGGGTCAGTAGTACGGACCAACCGCCACTTTCCGAAAAAGTACTCTTTGATATTAGTGCCTCTGTGCCTGTAGATAATAGCACTGTTCCAGAGCTCTAGAGAATTCATCTAAAAAGCACTTGAGAACCTTTTCTGCCATTTAATCCAAGAAGAATTGGCATGCGATACTACTTGCAAGTCAAACCAATTCCATGCGTTGCCACAGAGAAAAGATGCGATATTATGCATGTGGTCTTCATTGGTTGTCCATTGGTTTTTCTTACAGGCATATTCGTATTAATCCAGCGAAAAAGTTACGCCCGAGGAAGTGCCATCCAATAAGTCTGGTCTCACAAAAAGGTTTTCGCGCTTTTCTCTGCAGCAAAAATAACCAGTCCTAAGAGCTGCTGCGACTCGGCCATCTATATCATCTGCATTTCTTTTAAAGCCGTAATGACACATCCTGAGTTAGTAAGTGAAATTTGCTGGCTTCCGCATTTCGTGTGCCGGTAGGGCTCTTCCTAACCAAGACGCCAAATCATCGAGACTCATGCCGACAGTGACGCTACCTTGAGTGACAAGGTTACCTACAGTAGTTTTGGCTATATGGGAAATCGTCTCCGGAAGACTCGTGGTCATCGTCTCCTCCGACAGCCCGACGTATGTCTCGCCATCTGGTTGGAAGCACACAATGACGGGTCCCCCCTCACGGCGTGTGATGTCGAATTTGATCTTCATTTGCAGGTTCCAGACATCGCCAGTGACCAGGGGGCATGTCTACATAGAAACTTTACAAGTTTTACACCTCACACGTGCTCAACGTAGCACTTCGTAATTAAAAAAACACGCGTGCAACAAAACATTGCCGACCGTAAAAAGCATAGTTTCAACAGTGTCGATATAAAGCAGCCAGCGTGCAAAATTTTACAAGTGAAATTTGAATGGGCGCGCAAGGAAACACTGGCGCAAATAGAAATTTCTGCATCTAAACAGGGGAAATAATGCTGCCACTTCCACTTGCAGCAAATGATGCTTAATCTAGAACAGTAATAACAAGCACTGTTCCTCGGTATGACTTGCGAGATCAAGGAGAACCCTTCGCACAATGGCACAATGGTACAAAATCGACACAATGGTGGCATCGTGGCACAATGGTATCGAAATCGACATGCTGGAATTCGCGCCATATTCATTGACCACCATTTGCACGTGCCCTACGCTATGGCACTATTTTAAGTCGGTTAATGAAAAAACTAGGCAATTACAAGCCGTTTATATTGGCCAGCATGGCTTCAATAGTGTATATATAATGTGATAATGCTCGCATAGGCAGGAGTTGAGTGCGGTAGCACAATTTTCCCACGGTGAACACGGCTATTTAGGAACGAAGCTTGTGGGCGTATGAAAATAATAATTTAAATAAAATAACTTTCAAAGAATGCATATTTTCTGATCAAACTTAAACTGCAATAACTATTCATAAATAGCTGTAGTTTGAATTTCTAGTCAACCTGGATTTATAAGACATGATTATAGCACAGAAATGCAACACAATCATCCAATAGCCAAACAGAAACCGTGCTCTCGACTGTCTCAAATTGACAAATGGATGCTGTACAGTAACTAGATGAACCGAAATAAACTGGAACGCTTACAAAGCAACCACAAACATTGCGAGAACTTTCTACAAGTAACTCAGCTGCAAACGATCGAATTCAGGTGACAAGAAAGAAACGCATTGCGAAGCTGGGTGGATTTTTTAAGGCAGCAGTCTCGAGAAATATAAATAATCTAAACATGCTTGTAAAACACTCAAACTTTGTGCGCCATTTTCTAGTACACCCCCATCTGGCGTCCTATAATATCCCCTACATACGCGAAACAAATGCACTCACCTTTTTAATATGTAGGTTCCTGTGTTTGTGAACTCTTCCCACCTCGAAGACGGCAGCCGCCAGCGTGCTCTTCTTTAGTGGCCTCGGCCGATAAATATGTCGCCACTCAAACACAAAAAAACGGCAAGGACCTATCTCACGACGACTGTCGACGGTAATGCGTTTAACATTGAATAATATAGCGAAACAACGTATTGCCACCGTTGAAACGAGTTATACACAAGGCGCGCACTGCAGCGGGACTCCTTTTTCGCGTTTTTTGAAGAGCACACACTGCCATCTAGCAGTGCCGTCGCGAAACCTGCATGTGGCATCCAAAATACATGGAACGCTGATGGTTGCGAAGGCTGAGAAACGCGTCAAGCGGAAACCGGGATCCTCTCTCGCGCTTATTTTTAGACAGGCTGCTCCATCGAGTGGCGCTGCCGAGAAGTTCACGCCTGTCCTCCGAGACGAGAAGCTGGCACGCCGGTGCCAGCGACCGCAGAAAACTGTTCCCTCCATTGTTGCACACCCAGTGGCACATTCTCATTGACCCAAGTTGGCGAGAGGTTCACTGAAGAGCAGCACATACGCAACGCATTCATGGCACAGCTCGCTAAAACCTTGGCGTAAAAGGCGATCATTGAAAAGCGGCACATACACAGTGCATTTCTGGCGCAGCCTTCAAATGCGTCGGGTTGCAGTCCCTGAGGAACCCTTGGGATGTGGGTTCGATTGCGCCCCGCATAGGAAAAACTAAAGGGACCTACTTGCACATACACACATATTGGCACATACCCAGTAACCCAAGTTAGTATCAAAGACGTTCATTAGAGACTACCACAGAGCGAGTGGCACACACCCAGTATTCCAAGCCGGCGTCAGATTTTCTTCGAACAGTGGTACCTACCCAGGACCGCGTCTACAGTCATTCATGTCGGTGTTAAAAACGTTCCTTGAAGAACGTCAGAACTCAGTCTGCCAACTCACCTAACTAGATCTTGGTACTGTGCCAAGACATCAAGAGCCTCCGAGGACGCGTTGGTTCCATGCTTTCGAAAGCCCATCCAAATGGCAAACCCCGGCTCGCTCTCTGGATCATCCAAGAAATCCTGCACACGCTACACCAGGTGCCGCACTCGATCCCCGTTCCCGAACCGCTCACTCAGCCCGCAACTTGGCACTCGCCTTTGCTGTTACCATCGGCGTTACAACGCTGCCGCAGAGTGCTGCACACGCCCGTCTGCCTAGCCGGAAAGCGACGACAGGGACCACTAGTGGCGACGAGTTGCTCTCGACACTCAAATTCGCCGCTTTTGCATTACCGACACAACAAGCAAAGTCAAGTTTCTTGTCGATACTGGCGCCAAGGCCAGTGTCCTGCCCGCAAATTCTCTCGACCATGCCCTTTCACCCATCTATCATCTTCAAAAGGTGAATGATAAGAGCATTCCTAAATACCGACGTTGATCGCTTGTTGTAAGCACCTTCCTGCGCCGATCGTTTGGCTTGGATTTGTCTCGTCGCCAACATGAGCCACGCTATACTAGGATCAGATTTAATTCCCACTTCTATCTTCTGGTTGGAAGAAGAAGAAGGCGCCGAGTAGTACGGTCGTGCTCACATCGGCTACTGCTTTCCTCGATATCTTCAGTGAGAAATTCTCGATCTCGATGATTTTTGCACCAACGGATGCAGAAGGACAAGAGGAACCCACGGATACCAATTGTTCAATGGTGGGTGGCCTTTTCGTAGGTTTTTCGAACTGCTTCTCTACCGTGACGCCGCGCTCCCTTCAGTCTGACGGCAACGCCTAACCAGCGTTCGCCGGGCAGGGTTAGTCCCGTACCCCGCCGGCCTCGTCATGACAGAGCGCATGGTTGTTGTAATGGAAGTAGACGATCTTCCACCGGAAGGATTGGGTACGGAGCACGGCTGGCGCTCCGCCGCTGCCAAGAAAAATGCCCTGCGCGTCTCTCGTCGCGACAGCACCCGTGAACCGGCAAGCAGCCAGTGGCAGCGCGAGCGTCTCAATGGCAACAGGAAGCCCACTAGCCTAAAGAACAAGATGATCAAGTCATCGCGAAAGCCCCAGCTCCCGAAGGAACACTAGAAGATTATCGCCCGCCCTAGGGGGGTTTGATGTTCAGAAGACGGGCTCCACTCGGCTTAGTCGGGGCGTCGCCGCCGCGGCAGGACTCACGTCCGAGCAAGCTAGCCACGACATCGTCTGCCCCAACGCAACACAAAATATCATCGTCCTCAGCACCGCGTCTCGCAATAACGCAGATGCTTACCTAAAAATGAATTGCATCACCCTGGGAATCAAACAGTACAAACTCAGCACTTACGGAGCCGCGCCGCACGCCACGTGCAAGGATGTCATACGTCAAATTGAGGTGTCGGAGTGCCAGGCCAACCAGGAGAGAAGCATTCTCAACGAGAGAAATATCTTAGCCCTCGAAGCCAAGCGAATCAAGAATAGCGAAACGGTAGTAATCGATTTCGACGGCTACAAGGTCCGCAACTTCGTTTTCTACGGCTCCGTGTTGGTGAAGTGCTCCTTGTACCTCAGGCAGTACGACGGCTACTATGCCCGCGGTAGACTATGCCACAGAGCCGACGTCTGCCCAACGCCAGAGGGAAAACTATGCAGGAAATGTGGGGCCAACAACCCCGACGAAAACCACACCTGCTCGCCTACTTGTGGCCTCTGCGGGGCCCCCGCACGCCACAGCGGACAAGAGTTGCAAGTAAAGATTTCAACTCCCGTACATCGTTCGGCAGAGGAGAAGGGAAAGAAATGCGGAATCGAGGAATCGAGACCCGTCACCAGCACAAACAAGCGCCTGGCAGCGAACCGGCTATACCTTCGAGCAGGCGCTCCCGCTCGAGAACCTGCTCGAGGTCCAGGAGCCGTTCCAGGTCCAGATCCCGGGACCGCTCCCGATCGGGAGGCCGCTCCCGGGGCCCACAGATCAGCGTACGGTTCGAGGAGCCAACCGGTCCTGGGAAACAAGGCGCCGCTTGGGCAGCCAGGGTGCGGAGCGGAGGGAGACCTGCCGAAAAGATAACGGGGGGCGCTGTGCCAGAGCACGGTTCGTATGAAATAGCTCAGCTTAGGAAAGAAAATGCCGAGATGCGCAGAATAATGGAGTCAATGCGAGCCGAAATAGCAGAGCTCAGAAAGGCTAATCGACCTCACCCCGTTCCAGCCCCTAGTTCAACCCCCTCGGGGACCCCCTCTCCCCAACCCGCAGAAGTTCCAATGGCTAATCATTGTAATCAACCTCACCCCGTTACACAGACATCCGCAGATGTTCCCGTGGTCGTGGAGGCGAGCAACTCGGGCAATCCAGCCAAAAGAAAGGCCGTTCTCAGCATGCGCTAAATGTACAGGCTAAAGCCAAGTGCGAAATCAGAGAAATGTTGAATTCTATCTGATTCGAGATCCAGAAGATTAACGAACGATTCTCTGCAGTTGATCAGTGACTCTTGGTAGTGGATCAGAAGATAGACGCGCAAAACGTCAAATTTCAATGCTTAGAAAACAGAATGCAAGAAATAGAGTCCAAGGTGCAGGAAATGGACATCAGGTCGTCGACCCGCATACGTCCAGTTTTATTCCCGGATGGCGCGTCGGTACCTACGCCGCCACCACTGCACATCCCCGGACCTCCCTCCCTCCAGTCCCTAGTAGCAATGCCGGAAGGCGCTCTATACAGCATGGATGGAGCCACGCACTCAATTTAGGATTTGGTAGTGGAACTGCAGCGGACTCCACCATAAAAGATGCACCCCGCAGCAGTTTGTTCGCACTCACAAAGAAAAGCCACATGTTATATTATTGCAAGAAACGATGATTGATGAGGTTTCACTCCAGGGATACAAAGCTCTTGCTCTCCGTGGGGATGGCAGAGGAATCTGCACATTAGTCAGCAGCAAGTTCACTTTCGTCGCATATGATCTAGGGGTCCGGCCTAGCAAGACGGAGACCTCTCTAGTCAAAGTCAACCCAAGTCAATCCAACAACTCCAGCACTTTTATAATTAACGTATACAGCAGCCCAAGCGATCACAGACAACGTTTCAAAACCATCATCACTAGGGCAACGAAACTCGCTGGAAACTCTCCACTGGTTGTGGCCGGCGATTTCAACGCCCCACACGGTCAAGGGCAGAAGCCTGTGGCAGGAGGCGGGAGATGCGGGACTTTCTCTATTAACCGACCCAGCCTTTCCCACCAGACGCGGCACCTCCTCGACCAGGGACTCTGTCCCGGATCTCACCTTTGTTAAAAACGCTGGCTCAGCCATGTGGTCGAATGTGCTCATAAACCTCGGTAGCGATCATTACATCACGGCCACCAGCCTACAAGTGGAGCAGAAAATAAAGAAGGCCTTCTCGATCCCTGACTGGGACAAATTCCATGAGGTTCGCAAGGCCCGCGCCGCCCGTGGAGAAAAGCCCGAGAGTCTCGTCCAGTGGTCCGAACTAATTCTGCAAGATGTCTGCTCCACCACCAAAATCATAGAGACGGATCTACAGACAGACAAAATAGATAACAGGCTAGCACACCTACTCGAGGCCAAGCAATCACTCCTCAAGAGGTGGAAAAGCCAACGCTTTAATCGCAAGCTCAGGAAAAAGATAGCCGACATCAACAAACAGATCGACGAGCACTGCCAAACCCTGTCTAGGCAGCAATGGGACGAAATTTTCACTTCAATCGACGGGCAGATGCGCACGGGAGGCAAGTGGAATCTTCTCAAACACTTGCTCGACGACTCCGACATCAAGTCAAACCAGAGAAGTGTCCTCGCTAAAGCGCTCCACGAAGCCAAGAAGTCGCCTTCGGAAGAGGAAGTGCTAGAGATGCTAGCTAAGAAGTACCTGCCGCTCAAAACTGTGGCCGATGAGGCGGCCCACCCAGTATACAAAGGGAAGCCGAACTCCGCGCTGGACGAGCCTTTCCAAGTCTGTGAAATCCGCCGCGCCCTGCACGACCTCAATGGTAGGTCGGCACCCGGCCTGGATCACATAAACAACAAGGCTCTACGAAACCTAGAGGACGAATCAGTCGAGTTTCTCACAGATGAGATACATCGCATTTGGGAGGAGGGAATTGTACCGGAACAATGGAAGATGGCGAAGGTCATACTATCCCAAAGCCCGGTAAACCACCGAGCTTGGACAACCTCCGCCCCATCTCACTGACGTGATGTGTAGGGAAGGTGGCCGAGCACGCCATCCATAACAGAATTATCGAGTATATCGAGACCAACAACCTTTGCCCTCTCAACGTGATAGGTTTCAGGCCAGGAATCTCCAGCCAGGACGCCTTGAGGCTTATCAAGATCCAAATCCTAGAACGCTGCACTCGCGACACGAGAGCCATCCTTGGTGTAGACCAGCAGAAGGCCTTTGATAACATCTGTCACGAGTTTGTTCTCGACGTCATCTCCAAACTCGACCTGGGCTCGTCCTTCCATGCCTTCGTCAGGTCTTTCTTGAGCAGACGATGCGCCATCCTCAAGGCTGGAGATTTGGAATCAGAGAAAATGAAGCTGAGCGGAAGAGGCTCCCCCCAGGGGTCAGTCATCTCACCGCTAGTCTTCAACATCCCAATGGTCGACCTCTCGAGATACGTAGGCAAGATCCAGGGCATCGGTCACACAATATACGCAGACGACATCACTGTCTGGTGCGCGGGAGGCAATGACGGACAAGTCGAACCCATTCTGGAGGAAGCTGTCGACACTACAGAGCGCTTTCCAACGGACACGGGACTCCGGTGTTCCCCAAAGAAATCGGAACTCTTTCTCTACAGCCCAACATGAAAGCGCCGCAAGCCACAGAACTGGAAATCCCCCACTGAAATCGACATTAATCTCTACATCAAGTGCGGAGATCCGATTCCCAAAGTCGCGTCCATTCGAATCTTGGGAATGACACTCGAAGGGGCGGGCACAAATAGTATCACCATTCACAAACTAGCAAAGAAGAAGGATAGCGTCATCGGTCTAATCAAGCGGGTAGCTAACAGAAGGAGAGGCCTGAGCAAAGAGAATCTGATAAGGCTAGTCCATGCTTTCTTGTTATGCCATTTCACGTACGTAACGGCCATGCACGTCTGGAAGAGGCCGAGCGAGACAAGCTAAATGCCATGATAAGGAGGGGGATCAAGAGCGTGCTCGGACTACGAAACTACACACGCACCGACCGACTTCTGTGGTTGGGTATTTATAATACACTGGAAGAAATTGCAGAAACACAAGAAAGGGCACAGATTCTCAGACTCTCCGGCACCACGGCGGGCAGACGACTCCAAACAGAGATGGGCGTTCCCCCGGCTAGGGTCGAAGACTCCTACCAGGACTTTCCGAAAGAGCAGAAAGACCACACCATCATATCCCCCGCCCCGCGCAATATGTATCCCGAGCGCAACGTGGAAAGAAGGAAGGCCAGGGCCGCGGCGCGGCTACGCCGGACGAGAGAACTCCCTGACTGCAGCGGCTTCGTTGACGCGGCGCAATATGGCAACAGCAAAAATTTCACAATAGTATCGATCAACCACAGGGGTTCGACCGTTTACGAAGCACGTCGTCATGTGCGGCTGAGCACGTGGCCATTGCCTTGGCCCTCCTGGACGACAAACATGCCAATATCTTCAGTGACTCCAGGGCAGCCATCCCCGCCTTCAGCGTTGGCGGCGTGTGTAAGGAAGCCTGTCGCATCCTCGACGGCAAAAGCATCGCCACCTGCACTCTCACATGGTTCCCCGCTCACATGGGATCCATCATGGGAGGCCCCACAAACGTCAACGAGGTGGCCCACTCTAAGGCGCGAGGTCTCGCTTTCCGCGACCATGGAGAACTCCCCGGCCAACTCGCAGTGGTGGAGAACAGAGATCAACCGACCGCATCTAACGAAATTACGCAGCACTTTTATCTCGGGAGGAGAGACTTTCCCTTTCCTCACAAGAAGTTAAATAGAGCGCAGGCATTCACGCTCAGATTATAGCAAACAGGCTTGTATCCCAGCCGGGCTTTATTACACAAGCTTTATCCCGACACTTATGCCAGTAGTTCTTGCAGGCACTGCAATGACTTCGCTAGCCTAGGCCATATTCTACGGCGTCGCCCCTCGTTGCGAGACACGGAACAAATCAATGAGGACAAGTGGCTCTCCGCTATCAAAAGCCTGATGCCGGGGCGCAACTATGGGCTGTCCAGAGGGCCCACGATGCGGCGGTCGGGCATGGCCTGACTGTCCCAACGTGGGAGCGGCCCGCTGCGCGCTGAGTCGCGTATCTCAGGACTTTCATTAAAGTTTTACATCCATCCATCCATCTATCTTCTGGTTGACATGGCCCGAAAGAAAACCTTGGCTCCATCACAGGTCTCTCACTCATGGGTACTTGTCGCCTCTACCCGCTCGCTTTTGCTCTTCTTGTGGCAGTTCCAGCACCATACGGGGATTTGCTTCGGGGGTTTCCCTCTAGCACCGCTGCACCATACTGGACTAAACCTGTGGTGGATGACGTCCTCCATCGCGTCGTCACCAAAGGCCAGCCGACCCATACCACACCAGGTCGTCTCACACCTGAAAAGCTCCCTATTGCACGTGAGGTGTCCGAGCACATCGTTGAGAACGAAATTGCTTGCCCGTCATCAAGCAGTTAGTCGGCGCCCTTGCACATGGTTCCGAAAAAAATTGGGAGCTGGCGGCTAGGTGGGGATTACCCAGCCCTAAACTTGGCAAACTGTTTCAAACCGCTGCCCCTTATCCAACATCCAAACTCACGATGGGCTTGCGCTGATGCACGATATTCTCTAGTCTTGACCTCGAGAAGGCACACCACCATATTCCCGTTGCTTCAGAAGACGGAATGGGATGACCACCATTGTGATCTCCGACGGCAAGTGCGCATTTTACGACCGCGTGCATGGGACCCACCGATTGCGGCTTAATCTCGCGCGCGGAGAAGGCAGGCAGCGGTGGAGGGAGGGGAGGCGGCGTTTGACTCCGGCACCAACTGCGTACGTTATTGCACGGGTGCACGGTCTTGTACCTTGCACGGTCGCCCGTGGTCGCGCGCACCTTATCTTGAAAGCAATCTTCAGTCGGCTCATACCTTTATGCGTGCGGTGTTCTCGTCGCTCAGTTTGCGTTGAAACGATACACAGCACTAAGGTCACTTCGCTCGGTGCTGCTGCCGCGCTTCCAGGCACCAGCGTTTTGACAGCGAGTGTCCGCGGTCATCGAGTGTGATGTGTTCATGTTTGCCTGTGCGCGCTGACACCATGCTTGTTTATTGAGTTAGCAAACGAATATTACAAGTTTATACGGCCGATAAAACTACTACCCTTATTTCGTATCGCTGTGTACTAATTTGCTATCGCAATCGATGCGTCGTCGTTTGGGCACAACTGTGGTTTATTGCTCTCTCTTTATCTCTCTCTCTCTCTGTATATATATATATATATATATATATATATATATATATATATATATATCATCATATCATCAGCGTATATCTTATGTCCACTGCAGGACGAAGGCCTCTCCATGCGATCTGCAATTAACCCTGTGTTGCGCTAGCGTATTCCAACTTGCGCCTGCAAATTTCCAAACTTCATCATCCCATCTGGTTTTCTGCCGACCTCGACTGCGCTTCCTTTCTCTTGGTATCCATTCTGTAACCCTAATGGTCCACCGGTTATCCATCCTACGCATTACATGGCCTGCCCAGCTTCATTTCTTCCGCTTAATGTCAACTAGAATATCGGCTATCCTCGTTTGTTCTCTGATCCACACCGCTCTCTTTCTGTCTCTCAACGTTAGTCCTAAGATTTTTCGTTCCATCGCTCTTTGTGCGGTCCTTGACTTGTTCTCGAGCTTCTTTGTTAACCTCCAAGTTTCTGCCCCATATGTTAGCACCGGTAGAATGCAATGATTAGTGCACTGTTCTTTTCAACGACAGTGGTAAGCTCCCAGTCAGGATTTGGCAATGCCTGCCATATGCACTCCAACCCAATTTTATTCTTCTGTAAATTTCTTTCTCGTGATCAGGGTCCCCTGTGAGTAATTGACCTAGATAAACGTACTCTTTTACAGACTCTAGAGGCTGACTGATGATCCTGAATACTTGTTCCCTTGTCATGCTATTGAACATTATCTTTGTCTTCTGCATATTCATCTTCAACGGAATTCTTACACTTTCTCGATTAAGGTCCTGTTGCTGAAATAGGACAATGTCATCTGCAAACCGAAGGTTGCTGAGATATTCACCGTTGATCCTCACTCCTAAGCCTTCCCAGTCTAAGAGCTTGAATACTTCTTCTACGCATGCAGTGAAATGCATTGGAGAGATTTTGTCTCCTTGCCTGACCCCTTTCTTGATATGTAACTTTCTACTTTTCTTGTGGAGAACCAAGGTAGCTGTGGAATCCTTGTAGATATTTGCTAAGATATTCACGTATGCCTCCTGTACTCTTTGATTACGCAATGCCTGTATGACTGCTGGTATCTTTGCTGAATCAAATGCCTTTCCATAATCTATGAAAGCCATATAGAGAGGTTGATCGTACTCCGTAGATTTCTCGATTACCTGATTGATGACATGGATATCATCCATCGTAGAATATCCCTTCCTGATGCCAGCCTGTTCTCTTGGTTGGCTGAAGTCAAGTGTTGCCCTGATTCTATTGGAAATTATCTTGGTGAATATTTTATACAATACTGAAGCAAGCTAATGGGTCTATAATTCTTCAATTCTTTAACGTCTCTCTTCTTATGGATTAGTATATTATTGGCGTTCTTCCAGCTCTCTGGTACACTTGAGGTTGTGAGGCATTGGGTATAAAGGGCCGCAAGCTTTTCAAGCACGATATCTCCTCCATCATTTGATGAAATCTACTGTTATTCCATCTTCTCCAGCCGTTTTCTCCCTGGTCATGTCTTTCAAGGCCCTTCTAACTTCATCGCTAGTTATAGAAGGAGTTTCTGTATCCGGTTCATCACTATTTCGAATGAAAGTAGCTTGGCTGTTTTGGGAACTGTAAAGGTCAGTATAGAATTCTTCCGCTGCTTTTAATATGCAACCGAAATTGCTGATGATATTACCATGCTTATCTGTCAGTGCATACATCTTCCCTTGTCTTATGACAGGCTTTCTTCTTGCTGATTTAATGCTTTGTCCATATTTTACGGCTCCCTCAATCTTTCCCACGTTATATTTTCGAATATCCCTTATTTCTTCTTGTTGATCAGTTTTGACAGTTCAGCGAATTCTATCTGATCTCTTGAGTTGGACATTTTCATGTTTTGTCGTTTCTTTATTAGGTCCTTTGTTTTTTGGGAGAGCTTAACTACTGGTTGCCTTGGTTCCTTACCTCCTACTTCAATTGCTGCTTCTGAGATCAACCTAGTTACGGTTTCATTCATTACCTCTATGTTGTCTTTATCTTCCTTTTCTAAAGCCGCATATTTGTTTGCGAGCACCAGCCTGAATTGGTCTGCTTTTACCCTTACTGCCTCTAGGTTGGCCTGTTTCCTCTTGACTAATTTCACTCTTTCTATCTTCAAATTGAGAGAAATCCTACACCTCACAAACCTATGGTCACTGCACTTTACCTTACCTAACACTTCTACATCCTGCACTATGCTTGGATCGGCAGAGAGTATGATATCTATTTCGTTCCTTGTTTTTCCATTAGGGCTTTTCCAGGTCCACTTCCTGTTGCGGCGCTTCCTGAAGAAGGTATTCATTATTCGGAGCCTATTCCTTTCCGCGTATTCTACTAACATCTCTCCTCTTGCATTCCTAGAATCGATGCCGTAGTTGCCAATTGCTTGCTCACCAACCTGGTTTTTCCACATTTTTGCATTGAAGTCGCCCATGACTGCAGTATACTGAGTTTTCACCTTTCTCATTGCTAATTCAACATCTTCATAAAACTGTTCTATTTCTTCATCATCGTGACTAGAGGTTGGGGCGTAGGCTTGTACTACCTTCATTTTGTACCTTCCATTCAGCTTTATTACGACGACTGTTACCCTCTCATTCATGCTGTAGAATTCATCAATGTTGCCCGCTATGTTGTTATGGACTAGAAATCCTACCCCGGATTCTTTCTTATCTGGAAGGCCTCTGTAGCATAGGACTTGGCCGTTAGTCAGCACTGTGTAAGCCTCACCAGTTCTTCTAACCTCACTAAGGCCAATATTGTCCCAGGCAATGCCTGATAATTCTTCAAATAGTCCTGGCTAAGCTAGCCTCACCTGAGAGGGTGCGCGTGTTGAACGTTGCCAGGTTCAGTTTCCATTGGCGGCCTGTCCCGACCCAGAGATTCTTAGCACCCTCGGCCACGTAGCAGGTCTGACCGCCGCCTTGGTCTGGTGCTCCGCAGCCACAGGAGACTGAGGGCCATATGTTAATTGTCGGAGTTATATATATATATATAATAAGGTTTATATATATAAAGGTATATATATATAAAAGGTTGTAAAGGGTTTACTAGAGATCGGAGCAGCGCAGCGTCGACAGTCAAACGAGCCACAGCTTTCAAGCACGAGCGCCGTGGCGAGCCAAAGCGCTGGACCCACTAGCGTCTGGGAAGACTAGAGCTGGACCCACTAGCGTCTCTCTTCGCTACAATTACCCCGGGAGTGATAAGGGAGCCGTCCGGCGACCTAACAGCTCGTCAGGATGACAGGATCGTAGTATGGCTTGAGCAGGTCGACGTGGACAATGTCTCGTCCACGACGGCGCTGGTCCGAGGCGGTTGAACTGGTTCGATAACAAAATTCAAGGTAGATGCGCGTTCTACTATGCGGTACGGGCCTTCATACTTCGGGAGTGGTTTCGATGAGAGGCCAGGGGCGGTGAACGGGACAGAGAGCCACACAAGCGCGCCAGGAAGCAGGCTGACCGCGGAAGTGGAGTCGCCGCGAGTGCTCTTCTTGCGCTCTTTGTCGTTGGAAGTAAACGCAGGTGCGAGGTCACGGCATTCTTCAGCATGCCTTGATGTGGCAGAAATAGGCGAGCCGTCGGATGCATCCGGCCGGTAAGGTAGAATTGTGTCGATGGTGTGCGACGGGTGCCGACCGTAGAGTAAGAAAAAGAGCGAAAAGCCAGTGGTGCTCTGAGTAGCGGTGTTGTACGCGTAGGTGACGAATGGCAGAATGGCGTCCCAGTTCGTGTGGTCGGAGGCGACGTACATGGAAAGCATGTCGCCGAGCGTGCGGTAGAAGCGTTCTGTGAGGCCATTGGTTTGGGGGTGGTACGGGGAGTTGGTGCGATGAATAATGTGGCACTCTTTAAGAATGGCTTCAACCACTTCCGACAGGAAGACACGTCCGCGATCACTGAGCAATTCCTGGGGTGGGCCATACCGCAGCATGAATCGGCGAAGCAGGAATGAGGCAACATCGCGCGTTGTAGCTGCTGGGAGAGCGGCGGTTTCGGCGTATTGTGTGAGGTGATCTACTGCCACAATGGCCCAGCGGTTACCAGCCGACGTTAAGGGAAGTGACCCATACAAATCAATTCCAACGCACCCGAACGGCCGGTAGGGCAGGGTAGAGGCTGCAGACTAGCCGGCGAGAGCTGGGGTGAAGATTTCCGGCGCTGGCTGTCGGGACAGGAGCGAAAGAACTGTTGAACGTACTGGTACATTCCTCGCCAGTAGTAGCGCTGTCGAAGGCGCTGGTAGGTTTTGAAAACTCCCCAGTGTGCGCAATTTGGATCGGCGTGAAAGGATGCGCAGATTTCGGAGCGCAGACTGCGAGGAACCACTAACAACCACTGGCGGCCGTCTACGGTATAACTGCGTCAGTGAAGCATGTTGTCGCGAGCCGTGAAATGACGAGCCTGACGACGCAACGTACGAGTGGTTGACTGTGGTGATGGGTCAGCAAGCAAGCCTATAATCGAAGCAATCCACGGGTCCTTGCGCTGCTCGCAAGCGATAGTCTCAAGGTTGATTGAAGAAACAGCGAGCTGGGATAGTGAGCAGCAGGTATTGTCGTCAGGCAAGGGAAAGCGTGATAGGGCGTCGGCGTCAGAATGTTAGCGTCCGTTGCGGTACAGCACGCGGATATCGTAGTCCTACAGGCGAAGTGCCCAGCGGGCAAGACAACCTGAAGGATCCTTCAACGATGACAGCCAACATAGTACGTGGTGGTCCGTGACGACATCAAATGGGCGGCCATACAAATAAGGCCGGAACTTAGTAAGAGCCCAGATGATCGCCAGACATTCTTTTTCCGTGACAGTATAAATGGTCTCGGCTTTCGTAAGGGTGTGACTGGCATAGGCCACGACATATTCAGGAAAGCCAGGTTTGCGCTGCGCAAGGACAGCGCCGAGGCCAACACCGCTGGCATCTGTGTGTACCTCTGTAGGGGCCGTCGCGTCGTATTGGCACAAAATTGGGGGAGTAGTCAGCAAACAACGGAGATTTGCGAACGCTTCCTCGCACTCTGACGACCACGAATGAAGGGGTCCGTTGCTTTCAAGGAGCTTCCTCAGAGGTGATATGATGGCGGCGAAATTGCGAATGAAGCGTCGGAAGTAGGAACACAAACCTACAAAACTTCGCAGTTCTTTGATGGACGTAGGTTTAGGGAATTCGGCGACGGCACGAAGCTTGGCTGGATCGGGTAGAATTCCATCCTTGGAAACGACGTAACCCAGTATCGTCAGCTGCCGCGCTGCAAATCGGCACTTCTTTAAATTTAGTTGTAGGCCGGCGTTTCGCAAACACGTCAAGCCACGCCGGAGGCGTTGAAGGTGCGTGGAGAAGTCCGGAGCAAAAACAACGACGTCATCAAATTAGCACAAGTACGTGTGCCATTTCAAGCCGCGCAGAACGGTATCTATCATGCGCTCAAAAGTTGCTGGCGCATTACAAGGTCCAAACGGCATGACGTTAAATTCCTATAAGCTGTCGGGCGTGACAAAGGCTGTCGTCGCTCGATCGTCATCTGCCATAGGTACTTGCCAATACCCTGAGCGCAGATCGAGATATGAAAAACATTCGGCATCTTGTAGGTTGTCAATAGCGTCGTCGATTGCGGAAGCGGGTAAACGTCCTTACGAGGGATCTTGTTGTGGCGCCGATAGTCCACACAGAACCGTACAGAACCGTATTTCTTCGTAACAAGGACGACGGGAGATGCCCATGGACTGTGGGAAGGTCGGATCACATCGCGGCGGAGCATATCGGCCACTTGTTCATTAATCACGCGACGTTCAGTAGCCGATACACGATATGGGCGTTGCCGCAATGTCGATTGAGAGCCAGTATCGATGTGGTGCGTAACAGTTGACGTCGGGCCCAGGGAAGGTTGCCCGATGTCGAAAGAAGCACGAAATTCTTGTAAGATGCACAGTAGCTGTGATCGCTGGCCCGGTGCAAGGACATCGGCAATAGAAGAATTGAACACATCGATAGGCAATGAGCCAGACGTGGAAATCGAGCCGAGCGTACTGTAACGGGCACAGTATGGGTCTTCGGGAACGTCCGTAATTTGTACGTTTGCGATAGCTTCCACACTGCCCAGACATTATCCTTGGAGTAGCAACACAGGGTACGGGAACGGGTTGCAAATAAATATAACAGTAGAGCCCTGTGTGATGATGTTCACCGTCGCAAAAGGTAGCAGTAGACCTTTTCGAGTGAAAAAGCGGCCTGACGGAGAAAGTACTGCGACGGCGTCGGAGAGGCTGCTGCAGTACATAGAGACAACCACTGACGAGTTGGGAGGAACGGTGGTGTCGTGTCTGACGAGTAGTTTGTTCGGAAGTGAAACATTGTCGGCGAGCGTCAAATATGAGAGTGGCGACAGCTCTAGTTCGGCTCGTGTGCAATGAATGACGGCATTGTGGCGGGAGAGAAAATCCCAGCCGAGGATAACGTCATGGGAGCACGACGAAATTACAATAAATTCGATGGCGTATACAACGTCCTCAATAACAACACGAGCTGTGCATGCCGCTAACGGGTGAACACGCTGTGCGCCGGCTGTGCGAAGGGACAGTCAAGTAACGGGCATCGTAACTTTCTGAATCAAGCGACAAAGTTTTGCGTCTATAACTGATACGGCGGCGCCGGTGTCCACGAGTGCAGATGTGTGAACACCATCAACAAACACGTCTATCACATTCGTCGGGCTATCCTGAGGACTTTCGCGTTTCGCTGGCGTCGCAGCCCTTGCCTCGTGGACTGCGACGATTAGTTTTCCTCTTCCCGAGCTGCGGGACGAGGCCGCATCGGTGATAGCGAGCGTCGGCGTGGAGAAGGTGAGCGGCGGGTATTGGGCTTGGGCGGACCGTAGGTGACGATGCCGAAGAGTCGTCGTAATATGGGCGGGGAGAACCGACCATACGACTTGGCGCATATGTTGTAGCGCTAGGCGACTGCACGCGATTACAGTAGCGTGCGACGTGACCTGCGTAGCCGCACGCAAAACAGATAGGCCGGTTGTCAGCTGTACGCCACCGATTCGATGTGTTGGGCCCCGTCCATGTAGGAGGACGCGTTGCGCGGGTCGGCTGGTGATATGGTGGCATTGCGGGCTGTGGTCGGGGCACAGTGAAGACGTCGGCCTAAGTGTGAGGCCCACCTTGAGGGAAGGGGTGGGGCCTGGCGACGAATTCCGCGTAGCTGAATGATGCAGCCGGAGATATCTGTTGGGGCCTGGCGACGACTTCAGCGTAGCTGAGTGGTGCAGCCAGAGAGATGTGTTGGGGCCTGGCGACGACTTCAGCGTAGCAGAGAGGTGCGGCCACAGGAACATGTTGATGGCGCTCAGGTATAATCTCATTGAGTTCGTGCGCAATGGCGCGGCGGAGCGGGGGCTCAAAACTTGACGTCGGCTCTTGTACGGGTGGCGGTTGTGCAAAGGTCATCAAGTAGAGCTGGCGTGAAATTTCCTCGCGCACGAACGCCTTCATTTCTGCCATCAACGCTGACTGCTCAGAAATGGCCGACAAGCCAGCGAGGTGTTCGTCGCGGGATGGAGGGCGACGGGTCAACGACCGCTGCCTGCGTAGCTCCTCGTAACTATGGCACAGTGTAATGATCTCTGCCACAGTCCGAGAATTTTTGGCAAGCAGCATGTTGAAGGCATCGTCTTCTATGCCTTTCATAACACTCCTGATATTATCAGACTCCGACATGGTCGTGTTCACTTTCTTGCATAAGTACAGGATGTCTTCTATATAACTTGTGAATGATTCACCGACTTGCTGAGCTCGTTCCCGCAAACGCTGTTCGGCGCGCAGCATACGAACAGCAGGGCGACCAAAAACATCCACAAAAGATGTCTTGAAGTTTGACCATGTCCGAAAATCGGTTTCATGGTTGTTGTACCATAAGCTGGCCACACCGGCGAGGTAGAAGAGCAGGTTGCTCAGGTTAGCTGCTTCGTCCCATTTATTGTGGGCGCTTACCCGCTCGTAGGTCGTTAGCCAATCCTCAACGTCGATGTCATCTGCGCCTGTGAAGATAGCAGGGTCCCTGTGGCGAGGCACACCAGAGCAAGGTGCCGGGGCAGGGGGAGGCACTTGTTGGGAGGCTTCTTCAGGCATGGTCGAAGGTACGGTGCGGGATCGAAGATCCAGGTTGCCGGTTTTGAGGGCGCAGCACGCTCCACCAATTGTAAAGGGTTTATTATAGATCGGAGCAGCGCAGCGTCGACAGTCAAAAGAGCCACAGCTTACAAGCACGAGCGCCGTTGCGAGCCAAAGCGCTGGACCCACGAGCGTCTGGGCAGACTAGAGCTGGACCCACTAGCGTCTCTCTTCGCTACAATATATATATATATATATATATATATATATATATATATATATATATATATAGAGAGAGAGAGAGAGATACAGGACGAAAATTTACAAAATACTCTTCTATTTATTGAGCCTACTTTCCTGGGCAACCTCGACATCGGCGCATGTTCTCATGGCAGCCATAATAGACAGGGGGAGTTTGAAGAGAGGAAAGGCAGGAAAGTGAACCAGACGCACGTGCGGTTCGGTACCCTGGGCGGCGGCTAGGCAACATAAGGAGGAGGAAAAACGACAAAATCGAGATGGAAAGCATTGCGACAGCGATGCTTTCAAGGCGACAACACACGTATATGGAGAATGAATTCGTTATCAGAATCCAAATTTACTGCAGAAGTTTTGAAAAGGAAAATATTGATGAAGAATTGCATGCCACAGGAGTGTCATTACATCAACGGATTTTGTTCATGGTGAATTTCTCGCTTTACTGTTTTTCCTTTATTTTTTCTTTCGCAGGGCTGGGATGTATGGTCCTTCTCACTGATCAAGTTGTGAGCACAGGTATTGATGCAACATGCCAAAGCATGTATAACAACTCCTGCGGTAGAAATCCGCCATATATTCAAGTTTTTAATGAATCTTGCAAGAATGGGGATCCGGCTGCATAGCTAATAAGCGTTAAGCATCTGCTTTTTCGTTTGAATACAACGAATATAAGGAGACCTAGATACGGTGTTGTTCACCGCATACAGGTCTTCTATACAAATAAATTGATCTTCTGTGGTCGGCAAGGTGGTGAAATATGAAGTTTTCGACTTCCTCAACACAGAATACTTCAACGTAAATGTGTATAGCAAGGCACTTAGCAATAAAGCAGCCATCTGGAATTTATACAGGCCGCATACTGCTAAATGAATAGAAGCTGATGAAATCTGCATACTTGAACCGAGTTTCCGCAAAAATTCCCTACTTCTCGTACCTTTACGGAATGCTTAACGCGTTTTAGTAGAGTGAAGCTAGAAAACGATATATATAACGATGAAATGAAGTGGTGGAGAGAAAATTTGCGGTTAAAAAAGCTTCGGCAAAACAATGACATTGGGTAAATTTTTAAGCGCCTGCTGCGTGTAAGTTTGAGTGTAAATAACTACCACCAGGTATGCTAGGTGATATTTTTGGTTCTCCACTCCAATTCAATAGCGCGCAGGGTAGCCGCAAACTTGCACGAGATGGCGTGCCCTGCAAAAAAGCCACAATTTTGGAGAGATAGAGGGATTTATTATGAGAGTAAAGCTACAAGGGCTTGGCCTAAACACGCGCTTTGACACGTGTGCTTGTTTAATCTTTTTTTGCGGGTACCGCATATAATAATGTATCCATGGATGGACCAAATCCGGATTTCTCGCGGACGCGGGCGACTGTTCCGTGTGCCATCCGGGTGTGAGGCACCCACACGACGGACGAGGCCCTAGGAGACTTTACTCTCGACCGAAGCGCGTGCAGCCGCTACCGACAGACTGGTTTGAGAGTACTCGAAAAGATAGAGGTTGACACGAAACGGCATTTGGCCGCGATGGCGGTCGTGATATCGGAAATTGACAAGGAAGATTATTTGTTTCCTTGAAAACGGTCTTGTTGTGATGAAGACTGGATGAGAAGAAAATAGTAGAAAATCCAAAACGTGCTGTACAAAGAGCTCCTGGACACTGACTTCGACGAATACCGGATGATACTGCGTGTCAGCTGAGAGCAGTTTCTGCAACTGCTGTCACACGTGAGACCTTGGATATGAAGAGAAAATACCGTGATGTGGCGATGTATATCGGCAGAAACGCAACTGCGATACTTAGCCTCAGGTAGGTGTGCCACGCTGTAAGATTTTTACAGAGAGCGCCGCGGTAAAAGTGATAACTCTGCACCGTGATAAACCTGTAGCATTTTCGCGACGTAAACGAAAGGAACCTGTGACAAGTACGCATGGACCCCATATGTGGCAGCTGCAGGCAGTACCGCTTATTTTGTCCATTCCTTGACTTGCAATCCCACAACCAAACAAATAATGCAACATGTCTTTCCAAACAGCGTTACTTCCTTCATGTGCTTAATTTGGGACGTTTTGAAAGAATTCAGCATCTATTAAAAGAATTTGAAAGTAGAGCTCAAACTAAAGCAATGTCGAACATGAGCGCTTCTCTAAGATTTTGAGAGTCAACGAGGGCAGGGTTATTTGCGCCGAATGTCTACGACTTTCAATACAACATGATGGCCAAATTGTGTGTTGTTATTAGATGCAGATAAAAAAACCCTGAACTTCGTCCTATATGTGAAAAGTTGTGTCACGAGCGAAAGCAGACGGCGCTTGTTGCGTACGTGTCTCGCCCCTCGGCGCCGAGAAAACAACAAAGATCGTCGCCATGCTAGCGCTTGCGAGGCAGGCTCGCGCAATACTGAAGGGACAGGCAGTCCCTTCCTGGTCACCACTGTGTCTGGATGCGTCTTACGCCGCCCCGGAACCCACAGAAACCGACCAGTACAACGGCACGTCACATTTGGCGCCCAACGGCTCGGGGTGAGCGACCAAGACGTGTATTCCTTTTTGTGTGGGGACGTCGCTCGCTACACGATCCTTTGGTCGAGCCACTGACTTCAGGACATTGTCGGCTCCGTAAACCCAACATGGCGACCCCCGAGTGTTCCATCGACGTGTTCGAACAGTTGGATGACTCCGCCCGGGTAGAAGCCTACAGCGCAGCTGTGTCCGAAGCAGGTGCCCTAAGGACTGAAGTGGATCAACTCAGATGCGAATTGTAAGGACTGGAAATAATGTTTTTCGGAGGGACACGACACCGGCAAAGAAGTCGGTACACCAAAGCCACCGCGTGACCCGCAGTTGCAGGCAAGATGCGGCTTCTTTTGCAACCTACTCGCTACGATTGTGGAACGCGTCGAGCGCTTGGAGTCTAAATCGCATGTGGACCCGGGCGCCGAGTCCTGCAAGAGTACGGAAACGAGCGCTGCGTCGATAAATCTTCAACGCGGCTCGAGAAACCAACGCGGCAAAGCTAAAGACGAAGCTACTTCATGCGTCTCTAACGGCTCGGGTGAAGATGCTCGCGACCGACTTTCAAGTTTCGCCGTTAGCTCCTTACCACATCTTTAGAAAGATGTCACCGCCTGGTTTCATCAATTGATTTTTGGTTGAGAACCTTCAGCGTTCATCAAGAGGTCGCGATACCCTTCGTTATCTCAAAGCCTCCAGCTAAGGATTTCACATGAAGGCGCCACCACGTAAAGATGGCCAATATCACTACTTGGGTTGATGTGAAGGCAGCGTTCCGCCGCCGTTACAACATAAATTGTGATGTAACCTCTAAGCAGCGAATGTTCGGAGCTACACAACGGGCTGGAGAGTCGTGTACAGACTTCGCATAGTTGCAAGGTGGACCTCATGGAACGATGTAATTATCCTGCTATTGCAACAGGAAAAGTGTCAGGTCATCATGAGTACACTTTCAGCCAAGGCCAGGAAACACTTCTACAAGAATTTTGAGAAACTGCAATACATGATAAACTCTTTTCTGCGCTTCGACCAGATCAGCAATTCCGAGAAACACCTTAAATTTATGGTTACTGTTGAACCTCCCTCACCGCAGACTGCGGAATGCGCCGTTTTGGAAAAGTGTTTGTCTCGGAAGTCTATGTGAAATCGTCAGCGCAACGAGAGCGCAGAGTCGAGCCGGTTCGTCAGAGTATCAGCTGCCACAGAAAAGCCGTGCCTCAAAGGGAACATGCGAATGTGAAGCCGTCTCCGAGACGTCCGACTTATTATTCACCGCGGGTTTTCCACAGATCCCAAGAGAATACCTGCAGGATTCGTAAATTGTACTTAAACTGCTCTAGAAACGGACATTTTGTCACACAGTGTCGTCTGCCGCTAACTGCAGAATTTTTGAAGGGGCACGAGGGATTTCGAGTCCACCAGCCCAAAAGAGCAGGGTAACGATCAACTGGTGACGCCAATGCCCGCGAGCAGTCATCAGTGATTTAGCAGGTGTCTTGTGCTGTAGGAGCGGGTATTTTGTCTGTTCCTGTCATCACCAACGGACAAACGTTTAAAGGCATCTTGGACTCAGTTGCTGTGAAGAGTTTGATTACTGCACCACTGGTTGAGAGAGTCAAGCTAATCATTGGCCTTCGTCCTTGCGTTTGGTAGGAGCCAGCGGCCATCACTTGGAAAACTTGGGTCAAGTCAAAACTGTTGTAACGGTCGACGGCCAAACATTACAGCATGAATTTGTCGTGGTTAAACGGTTATCTCATGACGGAGTGCTTCTAGACGACGACTTCCTACGGGCCTCAAGAGCCATCATCAACTGGGGTTCGTAAAGCTTTCCCGAGTCTGTTCCTCAGATGTTACAAAATGTCCACCTCATTAGGGAGCAAGCACTACTTGCTTCATCACGGAAGTTAGTTCCTGTGAACTGGCATCGCATGTCCAGAGACAAATATTGTGTGATGGTCATCACAGGGACAAAGCTCTTGTACGACCGTTATTCGGTCATTGTTAAGCCTATGGTTGCAGATGCATCCGAAAAAATATTCAAGGTTTTACTGAAGAACTGTTCATCCCAAGCCATCGTGCTTCCATCTCAGATGATAATTGTAGTGGTAGAAGAACCAAGTGGAATAGAGGACATTGAACTCTCTGTGGACGACTGTCAACAGTTCCTCCAAATTTCATGCCTGCCCTCTCCTCAGGATGTTGATGAACCACCAGCCTATGTAGTTGTTGAGGCCGCCGCATCGCTCAATCCAAATTGGCGACGTCAACTTTAACATTAGAACAACGTTATCCTCAAGTGAGCTGCAGGTCGTGACGGAATTATTGGCGCAGCATGCTGCTTGCTTCGCACAATCAAGTACGGATGTAGGCTTATGTAAAGTTGAGCAACATTTCATTCCAACTGGGGATGCAAAACCTATCTCCCAACGACCTCGCAGATTGTCTCCTGCACAACGTGACCGCGTCCACAGTCTGATCAAGGACCTCATCGATGCCAACATAGCCCGGCTTTCTCGTAGTCTTTGGGCTTCGCCGCTGGTCCTAGTAGCGAAGAAAGACGGGGCAACGCGCATGTGCGTCGAATATCGACGGCTCAACGCAGTCACTGAAGATATTGTTTACCCTTTTCCAAGGATTGAAGATGCCCTGCAGGCGCTTTCCGGGAGCAAGTACTTTTCTGTCATGGACTTGGCGTACGGTTTTTATCAGATAGCCATGCATCCAGAAGACATACAGAAGACGGCTTTTGTTACACCTTGGGGTCTGTATGAATTTCTACGGATGCCGTTTAGCCTTAAAGGTGCTCCTTTCACGTGTGAACAAGCCGTGAATATAATCATTTACGGAATTAGGTATGACAATGCCTCGTCTACAATGATGATTGCGTAGTCTACAGTCGGACATTTGAAGACCATATTTCGCACCTGAGGGACATCTTTTCAAGGTTCAAGAAAGCAGCTTTGAAGCTTTAAACCACAGAAGTGTTTCTTCTTCATGCACTGCTTATTAATCAACTTGGGCATGTTGTCACAAGATGGTGTAAGTCTGGCCCCATCAAAACTGGCGGCTGTTCAGGTGTTCCGGCCTCCTCGAACCATGCAGTAACTCAAGTCAGGCTTACGTCATACTTCAGGAAGTTTATGCCTAACTTGTGGGAACGCTGACGTGAATAGTGGCACAAGAGCCAACTGTGGACGAGGAAGAGGACGGACGCGCCAGCAGTGGTGCGAGGAACGCGTGAGCTGCGGCTGGGCGCCCTTGGGGCGCGGCCGGCCGAGACTGGAGCCTGCTGCCGTGGACTGTGGGAAGAGGCGTATTTCTCACATTGGCGCCCGTAACGTGGGGCCCTGGCTGCGTACCGAGAAGGACCATGGTCGTGGGGAAGGCTGGAGGTACCGGTTCCACGGCTAGTAGCAGCTCCTACCCTGCCATGGCGCGTGATCATTTCCGCGGTGCGAGCTGCACCATTGCTGTTCGGTGACGTGCGATTCCGCCGGTTCCTCCTCCGTCGCCGTCATCGAGCCTGGCGTGGGACCTAGAGGCGGCATGGTCTCTTAAGCGCTGCAGCTGCTCCTGGCGCCGCCGTTCGAGAAGGGCATCGCCAGTGCAGGGGACGTAATGCGCGCGATCGCGCCAACACCACCGGTGAGATTTCGGTAGCTTGGGGTGCAGTTGCCAGAGTTAGCAGCGACGGCACTGTTGAGCGATCGGGATCACCTGTGATCTGCCCCTCCTGTGACTTGCGGGCTGCGGTGCAGTGTGGTCTCTGGTGACAAGGCATTGAGCGGGCGGCGGCTCCTTCCGGCGACCTGCTGCGTGCACTTGTCTGAACGCGGTCGGAGAACAAAATCAGACCAGGTGTGTGCGAGGCGATGGTTGAGGGCCTTTCGGTTCCTGCAAGACCTGAACATGGTTTAGGGCCTTTGGTTCCTGCAAGACCTCGACTCCGAAGCCACAACACCTGGTCTGCTCAATCTTCGTGAGGAGTCCGTCATGGAAGCCAGTCAGGTTTAGGGCCGGCGGGTTCCTGGAAGACCTCGGTGACTCGGACGTTGACGGCTCCGCCGATCCTCGTTAGGTGCATTATCTGTCTAAAAGGTTCGCCCAACCGTAGGAGTGCCATGTCATCGTTGCCAGCCACCGTGGGCCAGTGCCGTCAACGCCTTCGCAGCGCAGCTGTGGGGAAAAACGCTGGCCATGGAGGAAGGCATGGCGCTAGCGAATGCTTGCACCCGTTGTGCCGACGACCACCGACAGCACCCGCCTGCCGACTCGTCGCTTCTCCTCGTTTTGTGTCTTGCAGTGCGCTCGCTGTGACGACGTGGCGGAGAGTGATTTTGTGGTGACCATCAGAAGTTTGTGTGTGTATTTCGTTGTTGTGTTTCTTTTGTGCGATCGTGGCCATGCTCAGCGAGCGCGTAACGTCGTCTCCCATGGTGACTCTACATCTCGTCGTCCGTGGCGCCGGGTTCGACCACCGTGTTGCCAACCAGTGCCGTCATCGCCCTCGCAGAGGGAGGAGCAGTGTGGGATCGCTGACGTGAATAGTGGCACAAGAGCCAACTGTGGACGAGGAAGAGCACGGACGCGCGAGCAGTGGTGCGAGGAACGCGTGAGCTGCGGCTGGGCGCCCTTGGGGCGCGGTCGGCGGGGACAGGAGCTGTGGCAGTGGACTGCGGGACCGTGTCGTTTTCCCACAAACTACAGCGTTATCGCTGCGCCTCTACGATGCCTCCTAAAGAAGAATTCAGCTTTTCTCGTGGAAGAGGATCATCAAGTGGCCTTTGAGACATTAAAGTGTGCTTTGTGTCTGCCGCCTGTCCTCAAGGTATTCTCGGAGAAGCCAGAATTTAGGATGCAAGTACACACAGACGCATCTGGTCTCGGCTTAGGAGGTCTATTGCTGCAAGAAGATGAAGAGCGACGATATCGCCCAGTGTTATACCTAAGCAGGGCACTTAAAGGCGCAGAGCTCAATTATTCTTCGACGGAACTGGAAGCCCTTGCCATGAAATGGGCATTAGAAAGGTTGGACCATACTTGATAGGCCACAAATTCTAAGTTGACAGTGACCACCATGCCCTTTGCTGGATTTTGCTCTACAAGGAAGGTAACCAACGTCTTCATCGTTGGTCCCTGATTTTGGAGGTGTTCGACTTTGACGTCACCTACAAATCAGGAATCTTGCACAGCGCACCAGATTGTCTCTCAAGGACACCTCCCATCGTTCCAGAGAAAGTTTAAATCCTTGCTGTATCATATCCACCACTGCGATAGTGTGGCAACATGGGTGTCAGGACGCATTAGTCCTGGATATGCTTAATGGTGCATTCGACACAATGAAGCAACAGAAACGGGCCCAAAAGAAATTTGCGATGCGCAATGCGGTGCTGTACAGGAGAGATCAAGGTCCGGTCAGCAGTCGATTTCTCCGGATGCCCAGCCACGATTATTACAGACCGTGGTACTCAAATGATGGCATGCTCTACTGACGCTTACCTGAAAGACATCTTGGAATCACACATGCTGCCACTACCGCATATCATCCTGCAGCAAATGGCTTGTGCGAAAGGGTTAACAAGACTATCAAGCAAATGATTGCCATGACTACCGCCGGAGGAGAAAAGTAGGTCGATGTGATCCCATATGTTGTATTTTGCTACCACACCGGGTACCAGGCCACGGTTCGCCAAACTCCATTCTTCTTGGTGCATGGTAGAGATCCAGTGCTTCAACTACACCTTGTTTACGGATGCCGAGAACGTGAAGAACTGAAAGAAGATTCCAGTTATGGCGCGGTAGTAAGCGAAAGACTGCAAACAGCTAGAGAACTTGCGGCCGCGTACATCAGACTGGCACAAGAAAAACAGGACTACTTCAACAAGCACCGCAAGGATGCTGTATTCGAAAGAGGAGAACTAATGCTTTTTAATTCCACCTTCCTGGGTTTAATCGACCACATGGTACAACGGCCCTCACAAGCTAGTGAACGAACTGTCTCCCGTGAACTACGAGATCGAACTCACCGATAACATGGGAACGGACATTGTGCATGAGGAGAAATTGAAGCCCTACCTTAGCCCAAATGCCGAGATGGAACAATCTTGTGCTTCGGACTGACGCTGTATGTGTCTGACGCCGTGTGGATGCAGTGAGGTGTGTGGTGCAGTATAGTGCCAGTGGTTACATTTATTTACGGGTTTGAAAATGGGACGACAAAGCTTTCCCTTGTAAATAGTTTGCTGTTTAGGTTTGCTTATGTTTTGAGCTAATTCCTGTTTTACCATTGCGAATGTTATGTGTTATGTCTTTAGCGTTGTATGCAGCGGGAATGACTTGTCTCAAAACTCGACCATGTCACGAGCGAAAGCAGACGACGCTTGGTGCATACGTGTCTCGCGCCTTGGCGCCGAGAAAACAACAGAGATCGCCGCCGAGCTCGCGCTCGCGAGAGGGGCTTCGAGCAATAAAGAAGGGTCAGGCATTCCTTTCCTCGTCTCCACTGTGTTTGAATGCGTCTTACGCCGCCCCGGGACCCATAGAAACCGACGGCTACAACGGCACGTCACACGTTGCGTTTTAAAAGTTTTACTTCTTCATTTCATAGCAGGGATATCCGTGGTAATTAGTTGGAATTCATGATATTGGCCTGCTTTTTGTGCTAAAATATTCTTTTTGTCACAAGTATTGTGGCTATATTATAGCCATGACACTTTTTCTTTGGGATCTAACAAAAATGCGGATACAGCAAAACCCAGCAAAAATGCATCCAATTGAACAGGTGCTTTTGTATTTTATTTTCAAAGACAATTCTTTTTCTCGCGAAACTAACATTGATTTTGATGAGGGTAGCTATAGGGGCTTGTTGGTATGGCATCTTCTACTTCGTTGTAGCGCAGGCTTAACAACAGGTACAACAGGAAGGCACATTTGCACCCACACGGCACTAACTTTCAACAACAGATTCATTTCCAGTTCTCGTCACTATACAGGGTGCTTGATATTAGCAGCACCAAATTTTTAGAGATTGCCTGTGGCAGATAGCACAATTCTAATTCTTGATCTAAGCTACTCGATTAGGCAGTCATTCCTTACACGAGAAAGCAAACTGTCAATTGAATAATTAACGTAATTATGCTAATTATATTTTAATAAATTACCTTACAGCACATTTTTCAATCTACGGATTAAAGCCGTTGACTTCGCAAGGCATATCCACTTGGAACGAATTCTCAGGACTGAACCAGTTTCGAGATACTAATTTTGAATGCGTACGATGAAATACATTGGCGTTCCAGTTAGCATATTAAACAAAACGCTGTTTTATGCATTGAAGCACAAAAGTAACTGGAACACCAATGTATTTCGTCGCACACATTGAAAATCAATATCTCGAAAGTAGCGCAGTCCATAAAATTCTTTCGAAGTGGATACACCTTGGAAACTCTCTAGCTACAGTTCGTAAATTAAGATGCAAAATTTGTAAGATACATGTTTACCGAGCTTTTACACATGTTGTATGACGTTTTGAGGATACATATAGTGACGAGAACTGGAGCTGTAATACAGCAGATACACTGAAATACCTAGGGATAACTATCACCAAGAACCTAAGCTGAAAAAGGCATATCGCAAGTATCACGAGCACTGCCGAAAAAAAATGTTTTCTGAGCAGAAAGCTGAAGCTTTCGCCTCAATCAGTGAAATTAACCGCTTTTCTAACTCATGTGAGCACTATATGGGAATTGTTACAAGTGGGTGTAATAAACGAACTCGAAAGGGCAGAAAGAAAGGCTGCACGGTTTATTTTGTCCTAATATTCTTCCGCCGACTTGGTAACAGAGATGCTAAATAAGCTTCAATCAGCCCCTCTATCGCAGCGGCGCCAAGTGGAAAGACTAAAATTCATAATATTTGCTTTGTAAACGCCATTTTACCATCGATATTTCAAATTACTTAGCTCCCCCCCAAAAAAGCGAACATGACTGAACGTTCGTTTTGCCACAGCTACATATCGACGCATATGCAAATTTATTCCTACTCCGAGCCATAAAAGACTGGAGCGCACTGCCGTCATCAGTTATGTAGTGCACGCCAGTTAAAACCTTCGAAAAATGTATAATGGCATCCTTACAAAATTGAATGTTTATGCTCGCTTCTGTTCTTGTACATAATACACAAGCTTCTTTTTTTGAACTGCTACCATATATCATGCATGGTTTGTTTTATGATTGCAAGTAATTTTTTATGAATTAGAGGCTAGGCCCCTCTCGAGTCCACCCTTAGCTTACGTGAAACATCTGGGGCAGTAACACCTGACAGCATCCAGTCATTTTCACGCCAGTTAAAATCAATAACTTCAAGGTGCGAGGACACCGAAAACAGGCTACGTAGATCAAATTTACTGTTTTTTGGCATCAGCGATGAGGCCGGTGAAGACTGGGCGACTTCAGAGCAAAAAGTCATCGAACTCTGCGCTGAAAGGTTGGAGCTTACTTTATCAAGCGACCAATTTGAACGAGTGCACAGAATTGGTCGATTCGCTCATGACAAATGCAGGCCAATAATCGCTAAGATTGTCACATTTAAAGACAAACAGAACATTCTGGCTTCTGCAAGGAAGCTAAAAGGCTCCCGCTTATCTATTCGTGAGGATTTTGCGCAGAGCACTCGCTTAGCAAGAAAAAAACTGCTAGAATATGCAAGAGCACAGGATAAACCGTGCAAACTGTCACTTGACAAAATGCGGATTAATAACAAGGAATACATGTACGATGTTGATACTGACACCGTCGTACTATGTAGCAGATAGCTAAATAAATCTACGGGTGCACGAGTTCCTAAACTGCCCCTTTCTACTGACTCATCTCGCTTGCTCACAATATCGTACACTAACATACGTAGCATACTAAATAAGCGCGATATATTCTGTTCTTATATAGAAGATAGCAATCCTGACATTCTAGCTCTAACGGAAACATGGTTGCACCACGATGTTTCAGATGATGAAATTTTACACAAAGTGACATATTCAACATTTATCGGCATGATCGCAATGATAAAAGGGGAGGTGGTGTCCTGCTTGCAATAAATAAAAGGATTTCGTCTTATGCAGTTGACACCTCATCCTCGCTTGAGATCATCTGGGCTGCCTGTCAAACCACTTGCGGAAACATATTAGTTGGTGTCTGTTACCGCCCCCCTGAAATGTCCCTTCCATTTGTTGATGATCTACGCGAAAGCATTACTACTGCCATGCAGAAATGTCCTACTAGTTACGTTTACCTGCTTGGCGATTTCAATTTCCCCCAAATC
>NC_051157.2:175044809-175077215 GCF_013339745.2 Dermacentor silvarum
ACGCTCCCATTTGCTGACCTCTCCACGGAGACACTCTCGCTGGGGAGCAAGGGCACCCCCCAAGGCTCGGTCATCTCTTTAAGCTTGCCATGGCAGGACTTGCCGAGAAACTCGGACAGATCCATGGGCTCGAGCACACCATATACGCAGACGACATCACCATATGGGTCTCCAAAGGAAAGGAATAAGGTATGGTTCAGTACATCTTGCAAGAAGCAGTGAACACCGTAGAAGAATTTCTAATTCCCACAGGACTCAGATGCTCGCCTACCAAGTCGGAGCTGCTCGTACGCAGACCCACGCAGAAGGGCCGAAGGCCATATTCAACAGACTTCGATTACAATCAGGAAATTACCGTACGAACCAATTCGGGACACGCCATCCCGTGCGTCGACAAAATCAGAGTCTTGGGTATGATAGTAGAGACTAAATACGTCAATGCCTCTACGGTTCAGAAGCTCATCACGAAGACCAGCAATGCTATCGGACTCATCAGAATTTCCAATAGACACAGGGGCCTCAAGGAACGTAAACCCGTCAAACTCGTAAACGCGTTCGTCACCTGTCACTTCGCATACGTTGCGGCAATGCTCAATTGGTCATGATCCGGAATAGACAGACTCAATGCGCAAATCAGAAAGGTCACCAAGCAAGCCCTCGGCACTCCGACCAGCACCAGCAACGAGAAGCTGGGGCACCTGGGCATGCATAACACCCTGGAAGAAATTGCCGAGACCCAGCAGCGCGCCCAGCTTGCTAGGCTTTCGACGACGCCTCCGGGGCGCACGATCCTAGCGAAGCTAGGCTTTGCTCAAGGATACATAGAAAAAGACTTTGCGGACCTGCCACGGGACATCCGCGCTAAGATCACGTTCCGAACTATACCCAGAAACGTACACCCCGAAAACAACAGGGGCAGACGACAAGCGAGAGGACAATTCCTCCTTAACCATGCCTTGGCAAACCGCGAACGCTCAGCTTTTGTGGACGCGGCGGCATACGCTGGAAACAAACCTTTCACAGTGGCGGTGGTGGACGGCCGCGGATCCACAAGACATGCAGCCACGGTAATCGCAAGGAAGCCTTAACAGGCTGAACAGGTTGCGATCGCAGTTGCGCAGACCAATGACAATATTTCTCACATTTATAGCGACTCCATAGCCGCTATTAGAGCTTTTCAAAAGGGCACGGTCTGCGCACAGGCTCTAAGAATTGCCACAAAGAAAGAAAGATTAAGCACCACGTCATATACTGGTTCCCGGCACACTTAGGACCAAAGATCGGCGACGTCCCCAACCTTAACGAGGCGGCACACGCGGCTGCGCGCACGCTTACAGACCGCGCGGCTTCACCTGACCACTCGGAGAACAAGGACGCTCCCACTACATACAATGAAATCACTAAACACTGCTACCTACAACGTAGATAGTTTAGCACGCCACACCGCATGCTCACTCGAGAGCTCAAGCGGTTACTCTCAGAATGCTACAAACAGACACATACCCCACGCAAAACAGACTACACCACTACATGCCTGAGCTCTACGACAAGTCTTATTGCACCAATTGTAATACATCCCTTAACGTCTATCATTTACTCTGACCATGCTCGCAAGCTCACATAAACTCCGAACCGGAAAAGCGCAAGTTTGAAGAACCAATGCGGAGCGAAGAACTCGCTCCCCAACTCTGGGCCGTCCAGCAGGTCCACGACGCCGCCAGGAAACTCAACCTCCCGGTTCCGTCGTGGGAGACGCCCCCTCCATGAGAGCCCCCAAACTCTCGTGGCCTGCAGGACCTTTAATAAAATTGATTTCCTTCCTTCCTTACCATCATCTCCCAGGTTTCACTCGCCACAGCGCGAGGCGCGGCCGACATATACGGCGTTCGTCCGCGTGCCCCGGCTGCAGCCGGCGTCGAGATGCGACCTCGTCACCCAGAATGGACCGCATCCGCGTCTCGTTGAGCAAGATGCGGGTGCATCTTGCTCGACGAGGCCGTGACTTTAGTGGTAAGCACTGATTGTGGAAGGCGCGAAAACCGACCCCTCTATAGTCCAACGTGTGCACGACACCGCGTCGCGCCGCGCCTATACGCATGCGCATTTTATACGAAACTAGGAGTTTCAGGCTAATCCACCGCCACCAGTATTCATCAGCCCACCTTGCTCGACGAGACGCGGATGCGGTCCATTGTGGGTGACGAGGCCGACGCGAAATGCAGTATGTCGCATCTCGACGCCGGCTGCAGCCGGGGCACGTCAACGAACGCCGGATCCGTCGGCCACCCCTCGGGCTGCGCTTTCGCTGGCGTAGCCTCCCCGTGCCGAGCGTGTTCGCGCTAGAGCACTGCACAGGCTCGGGCTTACCCGAAAGCCCGGGCCCGGCCCGGCCCGTGGGCCGGGCCGGGCCGGGTAGAGCAGTTTTTTCACGGGCTCGGGCCGGGCTCGGGCACGGCGTGTGCTTTTTGACGCGGGCCCGGGCCGGGCTCGGGCTTTCTGCGAGTTATTCTCGGGCTTCTCAACTCTGAAAAACATGTATTTTTCGGTCTCGGGCCGGGTTCGGGCCGGTTTCGAGCCAGGCTCGGGCCGGGCTCGGCTTAAGGTAAAGGGATGGCGGGCCGGGCCGGGCGGGTAACGTAGATTATTTCCGGGCCAGGGTCGGGCCCGGGTCTCGCCATAAAAGTTTTGATCGGGCTCGGGCGGGCCGCCCAATGTAAAGCGGGCCCGGGCCGGGCCCGGGCCGCAAAAATCGGCCCGTGCAGTGCTCTAGTTCGCGCGTCATCGCTACGTCGCACTCTAAAGTAGCCTTTAGAAGACTGCGCGCCGACCCCGAGTATCGTCTCGATACTCGGGTTCGGTTAAGTTTGGCTTCGCGCTGCGTAGTGTGAAGCTGCCCCTACTTTTGGTTTTTTTTTTCTCATCATCATCATCATCATCAGCCTATATTTATGTCCACTGCAGGACGAAGGCCTCTCCCTGCGATCTCCAATTACCCCTGTCTTGCGCTAGCGTATTCCAACTTGCGCCTGCGAATTTCCTAACGTCATCATCCCACCTGACTTTCTGCCGTCCTCGACTGCGCTTCCCTTCTCTTGGTATCCATTCTGTAACCCTAATGGTTCACCGGTTATCCATCCTACGCATTACATGGCCTGCCCAGCTCCATTTCTTCCGCTTAATGTCAACTAGAATATCGTCTACCCCGTTTGTTCTCTGATCCACACCGCTCTCTTCCTGTCTCTTAACGTTAGACCTAAGATTTTTCGTTCCATCGCTCTTTGTGCGGTCCTTAACTTGTTCTCGAGCTTCTTTGTTAACCTCCAAGTTTCTGCCCCATATGTTAGCACCGGTAGAATGCAATGATTGTACACTTTTCTTTTCAACGACAGTGGTAAACTCCCAGTCAGGATTTCGCAATGCCTGCCGTATGCACTCCAACCCAATTTTATTCTTCTGTAAATTTCTTTCTCATGATCAGGGTCCCCTGTGACTAATTGACCTAGATTAACATATTCCTTTACAGACTCTAGAGGCTGACTGGCGATCCTGAATTCTTGTTCCCTTGCTAGGCTATTGAACATTAGCTTTGTCTTCTGCATATTCATCTTCAACCCAATTCTTGCACTTTCTCGTTTAAGGTCCTCAATCATTTTCTAAGGAGGGGCAAATGCCACATCTTTCATCGGCGCCGCGGGTATGTGCCATGCCATGAAAACGACGCTCAAGTCGCGCGCGGGTTGGAAAACAGACTACAGCAACGTAAATAGACATTTGCTAAATTTATTCACTTAGCACGTATATAAAATCTGCCCGACTCTTGGCCGATCCCCGTGAGTGGGTATGCGCCAAGGAAAAGGTCATCATCATCATCATCATTACAGCAACGTCGTGTTGGCTACTCTTATAAAATGCTTTAATCCAATCTATACACCGGCTTTGCCGTCTCCTGCTAGGTCGCGACAATACAAGCTTCGCTTGTATTGCCTCACTCGTGTCGGTGGTTGGTGTTCATGTTGCCGTTGATGTTGGTGTACAAAAAAACCCAAGCCGCGCGAAAATAAAAATTGCTCGTCGGACTATGGAATCGAACCGTCAACCTCGGAGTTGCGAGACGACCAGGCTAACCGATTCAGCCACTGTTGGTTCGTCATACGCACCCGTAGATGAGGGCTTCAATTTTTGTTAAATTTTTATTGCGATTGCAATCAAAATTACCCTATCTTCCCGTAGGGGAACCCTGAGTAGTATGCGAAGCAGCCATGGGGTTGACTCAAGTTCCCATTAGTTTTCAGTTCGTCGTTTCCGTTAGGTTGACGTACGTAGCTACCGGCTTCGCGAGCCCGAAGTTCGGGATCGGCCTGTCGCCGCTGCCGTTTCGTGGCAGCGGCTCGATCCCTCTTCTCCGCGGCGCTGTCCACGGCGCTGACACTGGCGTTGACGCTGGCGCTGTCCGTGGCACTCATCGCGGCGTTGCGGGAGGAGAATGACAGAAGCGGAGTGCGCGCACGCGTGATTATACCGCGAGCTACAGTGGCGCCACCCAGCGGAGTATGCAGCACCTACCGTCGCGCCTCTAACCTAAGCTGCTTCGTATTATCGCGCGCGGAGCCGCAGGTGTTGCCATTCGTTGCGCAATCCAGAGAGGAGAGGAGCGTCGTACACGAGGGGGAGGAGGATGCGCATGAATGCCGAGAGGAGAGGAGATGAGACAAGGAGAAGAGAGGAGAAGAGGTGGACGCGCATGCGCCGTAGGGGCGTGGACGCCGCATGGCGGATGGATGGATCGAGGGAGGGAGGGAGTGACATAGCTCCGACCATAAGATGCTTCGTATCTAATATGGACACTCCAAGCGGACATCTGCCATCGTCGTCGCCGTCGCCATGAGGTTCCGTATAAAGTCGAAGTGGATAAAATCGTCGCCGCGCGCCGTCTGCTGTATGTGCGAGCGAAAGTGCGTGAGGGACACGCGCTTTCACTTCACGCACGGCGGAGTGGAAACGCGACGTCTTCCGTCGTGCAAGGCCCGTGGGGGGAAGGGAGGGAGGGGAGGCGACATTTAGCAGCGGCACCAAGTGCGTATCTTGCGAACGGCTGCATGGGCAACTGGCGACTCAATCTCTCACGCGAAAGGAGGAAAGCGGGAAGGCAGCGCGGGAGGGAGGGGGTGCGGCTTCTACACGGCCAGCAACTGCGTACTGGTTCTTTGCGCGGGAGCAGCCTGTCGCGCGCACCGTATCTTGAAAGCGATACGGTATCTTGAAAGCGTATCTTGAAAGCGCTCCGTATCTTGAAAGGAGTAAGCTCCACACGGAGCTTACTTTTATTGCGATAGCAATTATATGGACACTTCAACCGGATTTCTGCCGTCGGCGTCGCCGTCGCCGTGAGGTTCCGTATAGATAAAATCTTCACCGCGCGCCGTATGCCCGAGCGGAAGCGTGCTGGGACGCGCGCTATCACGGAGAGCGAACGCACTCAATCTCCCACGCGCAAGCGACGAAGCGGGAAGCCAGCGCCGGAGGGAGCGGGGGGGGGGGGCACTTCTACTGTGCCAACAACCGCGCTCGTCGCTCGACCGCACGGTCTCTTATCTCTCCCACGCGCAAGCAAGGAAGCGGGAAGCCAGCGCGGAGGGAGCGGGGGGGGCGCACTTTTCCTCTGCCCACAACCGCGCTCGTCGCTCGCCGCACCGTCTCTTATCTCCACACGGCTCTGACCTTTATGCACTGTCGTTCGCCGCTCAGTTTCTGTTGAAGTGCACGTACCTTCGCCCGCTGCTGCGGCGTATATATGCGCTTGCTGCCAGCGTTTTCACAGTCGTTGTCTGCAGTCATTCAGTGTGATCTATTCATGTTTGTTTGTGCGCGCTCACACCACGCTTGTTCATTCAGTTAGTAATAGTCGGGTCACATTTTCCAACGCACGCTACACATGTAATGCTGCCCGGATCGGCAGTGCAGCGCTACAGGTGTGTCCCTTCGCACGCGCGCTGCCCACGGGAAGCGCTTCTCATCAACACCACCGTTTCACACGCGCCTTCTCGTGGTCATCGAGTCTCTCTTCATGTCGGTCTACTTACGCCGCAGCACACCTGCTTACTTAATCAGCTCATGTTTACTACAATTCATATTGCTACCAAAGCCGCTCACCTTACTTCGTATGACATTACTGTGTTGCTATCGCATTCATTGCTTCGCCCTTAGGGCGAAACTGTGACATTTTTGTATACGCTGCACCTTTGACCACTCAGTTTCCGTTGAAGCGATAGACCGCACGAACATTCGCTCACTGCTGCTGGCGCGCTTGATCACGCCAGCGTTTTGGCTGTGGTTGTCTGTGGTCATCGACTGTAATCTATTCCCGTTTGCTTGTGCGCCCTGACACCTTGCTTGTTAATTCAGTTAGTAAGCGAATGCGTCTAAGTTAAAGCAGCCGATAAAACTACTATTTCTACTTCCTATAGCTCTCTACTAATTTTCTATCGCAATTGATGCTTCGCCTTTCGGGCGGTACTGTGATTTTTTTTACTTGTACATTTCAATGCAACAGAACAGTGCATTTTTCTAGTGCTTTCGATGGCTTCAGTGTCTGATGGTTTCATGGTGTTGCAACTAACAAAAATTATCTTGCCAATGAGTTACCCACATTCTTCTCACTCAACGTTGTCGGTCAGACACCCTTATACCTTTATCAACCAACCGCCATTCATTCTTGCTTTCTTACCCTTTATAACGTTTTTCAAGGGAAGCTTGTTATAACTCAAAAATTTCGTTGGCGTCCATGAACGCACAAAATTATTATCTGCAGCATGGACTCAAGCGTCGTCGTTGTCTTCTTACGCAGCTGGCTCGTTGGCGCCCCTTGGTTGTCGCTCATGCTCGTGCTCGGCACGCGCTCGCGCCAGTGCCGTCTGCTTCCAGAGCTGGCTGCGTTGCAGGTAATAATTCCAGCGTAGAATTTCCCTTCTGTCTTCGTAATGGGAAGGCTGCGTTTAACAGGGTATGAGCTATTGCTTAAGCGGGTATGACCCATTTATTGTCTTACGTAACGGACAGATTTAGTTTTGAAGTAATTTCATGGAAATCCATCCAGAATGAACGAGCTCGGGAAAGGGCTCGTCGTCGACGTGCCGATTCTAGTGTGAGGGCTTCCGAAACCCAGGCGAGACGTCAGCGTCGTCTTGTCCTCCAGGAACCCGAGAACGGTGGTGCACGCCTAGGCAACGCTAGCGCCAACTTCCCCGGTGCGACGGCGAGGTTTCAACGCGACTTTTTTAACCGGAACTTCGGAGCCAGCTGCAGTGAGTGTGACCGGTTCTGGTTCAAGCACAACGTGGCACTCCTTAGTGCAATTCGTTCAGTGGAACACCGAAGAAACACACGACAAGCTTCGCTTACCCCCATTTCCTCGACAGTGGTGGGGCTACAGATTTTTTCAATTTTGAAGGTAGTAGAGTAGTAGGTTTTAGATATATCGTCGATTACAAATTTCATGTATATATAAAGCATGCTCAAGCAGTTCATATTGTCTGGTGGATCTTCCCCACAATGTGTTCCATACTCTAGGGAAAACGCTATTTCATTAGAGCCTAATTTAATGAGTGGAACTTGTACGTGAACAAGCAACCGTAAACTGTTACTCCAAATCGCATAATCGATTCGCGTAACGCCTTATATACAGCTTTCCTCAAGGAGACATCGCAAACATATTTTAAATAAACATGTAACCAAAAAATAGCCTGGTCTGCATTGCTACGTATTCAGTATGATTATAACAGGCTAAATGTCATTCAAATGAAGACCTAGATATTTATCAATGTGCAAGTACATCACGCGAGGCCATGAACAATTTGGCAGCTGTTATAATGTAGTAATAATAGATGATAAGGCGGTAATGCCTCCCTTGCACCAACTATGGGAACGTAGTACATTATTCATGTTCCTTGATTACAATTTCTTATAGAGTACTCTAAGAAACACGTGTTATATATGCAACGAGCTTCTACGTCATCCTTTATACAAAATACAACAGGTCCAGTATCACCAGCATACAAATAAACAGCATACGTAAACCATGAAGTGCCGTAATACCGAAATATCTCGCGTCTATCTTCAAAAATTGGTCAGATATTTACATCACGGCCTTCTCTCCGCAATCACGCCTGCTAGAACCGCTGTTTTTTGTACGCGTACTAGAGACAGCGTGTTCGGACGACTCGCACAAGATTGCTTAGGTTCGGCCATTCATAATAGAAAGAGAACTACCGTGTTCAATGCAAATTTGTCAGTAAGCAACTGTTTTCCAAAGTGTTCAAAGAGAAGTCATCGGCATGACCTCTGCGAATTTAGCAATGTTTTCGAGCACTTTGTCATCCTGCAGCTGGGGGGGGCAACAAGCAAGGCATTGTTAATTCTTCAATGAGTAAGGCTCGGCAGATGTCTTACCATCGCGATAAATGCTATGCTCATATTCAAAACGGGAATCATAACAGAATAGATCTACATTTTTAGACTTTTAGTTTACACCAAAATATCCAGCAGCAACGAACATGCAGCATTTCAGCATAATATATATATATATATATATATATGCTTTTTCAAGAGCAATATTGAGCCAAAATTGCGAAATAACCCTAATGATAATTTTCAGCGAACAAAAACACAAAAACGAAGAACTCCGGCGCGGCAGATAAGGCACTAGCTCGATCATGATGTTTTTCTTCATTTCCTTTACTTCGTTCTGCCTAACTTAGAGAGAGACTGTTCGAGGGCACTGCTTTATGATGCGGGTGGGAGCACAGTCACTTGGTGTTTTTTATGTTTCGCGGGGTTTATTTATCAGTCAGAAAATATTACAACGCAATTAGTACGTTGCTTAATATACCACGCTTAGATGTCCCTTGGATGTGCCTACAAATGCCTGATTGACACTTTCATAATAATTACAATATTTCTCGAGTTCAATAATGAATTACAATTACCAAATTAAGTAAGGGTAACAATAAAATTACTGGCGGCTACTCTGCTGTACTGGAAATAATATGCACAAGGTTTTCTTCGAGTAACGCAATTCCTCTTTTTTTTATCTTGGTATACTTTTTCTGTACTTTTGGTATACTTTTTCGTATACTATCTTGGTGTTTTTTTTAATCTTGGTATACACTCTGTATACGTTTTCAGACAAATATTGAGTCAAAATAGCAAAATGAAGAAAATACTATTTTTCCCGACATTGAAAAAAAAACCTCGCCTTCACCACACAACAAAGCTCCTTCGCATTGTTACAGTGCTTTTATTTTCGTCAATGAATAAACAAAATTATTCTTTCTTCTTCTCCTACTTAGGCTAAAAGAATCAAATTGGCGAAATGCAATGAGAAAAAAGCTATTTACCAAAATCTAATTACTTTTTAAGAAGGCGGCATCGGGATGAATACTGGCACTTTACAATTGAAGCTTCAAAATTGTTGCGCAGCCTTTATTTAGTATGAACTTCAAAGCTAAACTTACTTTTCTGAAATCCATCGTCATGACTTCTTTTAATGCACCTTTCCTGCTATTTTATTCTTCAAATTATGGGTATGAGCTCTGAAGGAGAGATATTCTAGAAATGACGATGTTTGTTTACTGCCTTTTAGGGACCGGGAATGGAGCTTCTGCGCTTCAAAAGTTAATATTTAATTTAACGGGCACCTTGGTCGGGTCAAGAATGCTTTATTACAAACGTCATGATTTCTCCTAGCAGTTCGTCCTGCTCGTCATCTAGTAATCGCAAACAGCTTCTTCACACCACGGGTTCCCTTTCAACTCCTAATATACGCCCCTCTTCGAAGGCTGACCATACCGGTTAGCAAGGAGTCTCATTCAAGGTGTGGGTGTGCGATACACGTTTCATAACCATGATGTTGAAAAATATCAAACGAGCTACAGAATTTGAAAACAAATCACAGGATTGTTGCGTAGGGCACTGAAATTGTGAGAGTTGACCAAAATGCTGACGGCATCGTGAAGCCCATCATTGACGTTGTCCCTAACCGTGCGCTCAACATTATCCAGCTTCTTGCCCTCGTTCAGACTCAGAAAGCTGACAGTACTCCGAAACGCTGTCCTTACATGGCAGCACTTCTTATTTAGGATATTCTGCCTCAACAGGAACCTGAAGGTGTTTCCTGCTGCGGGCCTTCCAGAGGGCCTTCTTAAGCACCTGGTTCACATGCAGCTCGCATATTCGTCCAGTTTTCAGCTTGTGCTGGCAAACCTTGTCGTGGTCCTCAGTCGCCTTGTCCGTGGCCTCTTCAACATTTATTGCCACCGAGTCGGGCTCTGAGGTATAGCATGGACTTCGTCAGCTTGCTTTGGAGCAGCTGGTCCCTGCGACTGGCCTCCAGCGAAAGAGCGAACATTAGCTTGTAATTTTCTAGAAACCGTTCGGCAAGAGACTACCAGTTGACTTGCCGGCATGCTCTCTATGCGAATGTGGTGTAAGCTAAGATGACGATGCCATGGCTCTCCAACACCATTGAATCATTAAGTATACAAGCATGAAAACTTATTGATGAATAAAACATAGTACAGTATTGTCAAGAATCACGGATCCGGATCCTTAGCCGATAAGACTTGTGATGGATCCATTACAGTAACATATCCTAATCAGCAAAACAAAAGAAAACGCACACACACCACACATATAGATAATAAATACTGTATGCATGCTGAATACCAAAGATATAAATATTACTGAATAGCGGCACTCTAAAACCACCGAAAATATACATGCTGGAACATTTGCGTATAATAGTAATAACAATAGCAATCTTGGTGAGTTATGTAGCCTTGGGAACCGGCTGTAACATTCAGACGTGTTTTATTCATGGCAATATTTCATTTAAGACTAGGACAATCAAAGGTCGCCACGTGACGGGCGTACACAGTATTAACTTTTGACGACATAACGTTCCTGAAATTTACCTGCCACGTTTGGGCCTACGCAAATATTGTGGCTGTGGTATCTTGAAATAGAATAGCATTTTTATCATTAAGAGCCTTAATCACCGACACAGTGTTCAATTCGGAAAACGTGGAGCAGATAGGGCGTCAGTAGGTTATAGGGTCATGATTTTAAGCACTCTCTTCTACAGAATACTTCAGCTACACATTGCAATGGGTATTTAAATCCTCACTGTTCTGTGTAGTAAGCCATATGGCAATAAAAATTGATAACATGTAGCATTCTAAGTACTTCCTTGATAAAATGCATTCGAGACTTAGTTAATGCCAAAGAACCTGCGCTCAACATTTTACCTAAACGGTCAACGTAAGATAACGATTGAAAAGCCTAATGAAATGTAAACTCTTAGTATTTGAAGTATTCACTTCATTTCCAAGTATTCCAAGTGTCATTGCCAAGCTCTCATTAGAGGTTCGGTGAAATATTAGAGTTGCAGAAAAGGTGCTAAGGAAAGGGAAGCGCAGTCGAAGATGGCAGAAATTTAAGTTGCAGATATTTGCAGCTGGAATAAACGAGCGCAAGACAGGCTCATTTTAAATCACTCAGAGAAGCCCTCTCCCTGCAGAGTACATAAAAATAGGCTGTTGAAGATGACGGTGATGGTTATGACACGCTATCAAGCTCCTCCCCCACGGCCCAGATTACATCTATCTGGGACCGTTTGTGATATCAGGAAAAAAGATGACATTTCTTTTGGTACTGGTTATAGCTAATATATGGTACGTAAACCACCAAATGGTGATTTTTAGGTGGTCGCTTGTGAGAGATTCTGCTACCATAAGGGCTGTGTCATCCGCGTTGTGTACTACTGTTGCATATATATGTAAGAGACAAATGATAAGCATTCCTAAACAAGAAAAACAATAGTTTAAATCGTCAAACCTCGTTGAACCCAGACGTTTCCTGTTTAATGTCCAATTTTGTTCCTGACATTCGTGTCTGTTGTTTACCAATAATTAGATAACAGTTCAGAAGCTTAATTTCAATCCCCCAAAAGTAAATATTGCTCAGTCTAAAGGAAGATCATTTCATATCAACTGAAATAAGTGTTTCATTACAATCAATATTTATGGTCAATTAAACCTTGTGATTGAGAAGCTTGGGGCATGCCTCACGCGCCAGTTTCTCGTGTTTCTTCCTCGTGTCAACTCGCGCTTAAAGACTCTACGTTGGACTGCCACTTCCTCTTGAGAATGCGGATCGTTTCCTACAGCTCTTGTAATACCAGCTGATTAGATGCGGAAAGCTTCTCCCGTAAATATATGCGCAGCAATGTCTTCTTTGGTGGCAGCGCTGCATTACGCTTGTCTTGAACTGCAGGTGTGTGCAGAGAGCAAAGTTCGGTGAAGTAACGGCGCTTGGCAGAGAGTCAGCTTTTATTATAATTTGCCTAGTGGTAGCAAAAAAATAATGTAACAAGCTAAGACCAAGCAAAATAAAAAGCTATGCAAAGGCCAGTCCACGAGCCTCACAACGCGTCAACATTATCGGAACGTCATTCCGAAATCCGCCACCGCGACGTAGAGTTTACTTTATTGCTACTGGTCTCCGCCTTCTACAGAGAAAGGGGGGGGGGGGGGGTTTACTGCCAGCGAACATTGCGCGTGCGGCGGCCACGTCTCCATTCACCGTACGAAGTTCAGGCAGCCCAAGCTAACCGATAAAACCTGCGTAGGAATAGAGACACGGAAATACACTCTGTTCAAATCAACCGGAAGTAGAGAACTCTAGGCAATGAAGCCAACGAAATCATAAGGTCAGAGCCATGGGTCTCAAATCTGGAAGCCTTGATGCCATTGGGTAGCAAACGAGGGTTAATAAGCCCCACCCATACGCTCCTATATTCCCGTGTTACATGACGCCATCGCGCAAAACAAGGATGTGCCACCACCACCCGCCAAGGCTCCGAGTGATGCTGACTAGCTCTCCAGGGCCACATCTAGTACACTGAGACAGCCCACTGAGAAACGATAGATATATATCCTTTCTGCCGCAGGCGTCACGAGAACGTGATCTTTTTTGGGTGATGACAAATGGTCAATTAACCCACATATGCTACCTGAAGGCATCAATGTTGCCGGATTCCAGCCCTCCTTAGTTAATGAACGAGAAGAAGGGAACCAAGGGGCCCAGGGTTAGAAAGGTTGTTCCACATGCGCCACAAGATTTGTTAGTGGTGCCGCTGGCTAACACTCCCAGGGTTAGTTCTAGTTGTAAAACATAAATACCCCAAAAAGCGGATGGGAAAACGGCTTCGCGGTAGCTCAATGGTGAGAGCATCGCACGCGTAATGCGAAGATGTGGGTTTGTTCCCCACCTGCGGACAGTTGTTTCTTCATCCATTTTCATTTCCATTAATTTTTCATTTCTGTAATTCACTTAGTAAGTACAAGTAATTTCCCCTATGTTGTCTTTGGTGTCATTGCTTGTTGGCTTCTTATAATATGATTAATAAAAATCGGGTGCCTCGGTTCCCTTTCTTCGCGTTCATTACATAACGAGGGCACGAATCCGGCAACATTGATGCCTTCAGGTGGCATATGTGGGTTTATTGACCAGTTGCCATCACCCAAAAAAGATCACGTGCTCGCGACGCCTGCAGCAGAAAGGATGTTCCACATCCGCTCCAAGGTTTGTGAGTGGTGGCGCTGGCTAACACTCCCAGGGTTAGTTCTAGTTGTAAAAAAACCAAAAAAAAACCAAATACCACAGAAAGTGGATGGGAAAATGGCTCCGCGGTAGCCCAATGGTGAGAGCATCGCACCCGTAATGCCAAGACGTGGGTTCGTTCCCCACCTGCGGACAGTTGTTTTTTCATCCATTTTCATTTCCATTAATTTATCATTTCTTTAATTCACTCAGTAAGTACAATTTCCCCTGTGTTGTCCTTGGTGTCATTGTTTGTTGGTTTCTTATTATATATATATATATATATGTATATGTGCGCCACGCTCCGTCTTCCGGAATCCGGAACTGGAAGCCGGCTTCCGGTTTCTGGCTTCTGGTTAAGGAAGCCGGACAAATACCCCACAAAGCGGATGGGAAAACTGCTCCGCGGTAGCTGAATGGTGAGAGCATCGCACGCGTAATGCGAAGACGTGGGTGCATTACCCACCTGCGGACAGTTGTTTTGTCATCCATTTTCATTGCCATTAATTTATAATTTCTTTATTTCACTTAGTAAGTATAAGTAATTTCCCCTATGTTGTCCATCCATGGTATCATTGTTTGCTGGTTTCTTATATCATTTATATATATATATATATATATATATATATATATATATATATATATATATATATATATATGTGTGTGTGTGTGTATGTATAGTATATGAACGCCACGCTCCGGTTCCGTTTCCGGTTCCACTTCCGGAAGCCAGCTTCCGGCATCCGGAGAACGCTTCCGGCGTTTTGCCCGAATGATCCCCCGGCCGGTGCTTCGCCCACTTATCATCATTCACTTCGTGGATATGTGGTGGTTTTTTTTTGGCATTATTTTCCACATTTGAAGTCAACCACAGAAATTACTCCTATGTATTCTTCTTTTTAACACGAAAGTGTTTTATGCCGGGGTCCACCAAGACTTCACTGACGTATTTCCGTCACGGAAATACGTCATAGAACATAATACAAAGAAAGAAACCAGAAGAAAAAGTTCCACAAACATGCAAAATTTGGAAATCGAACCCACGACCTCTCGGTCCGCGACGATAGATCGCCGAGCGTTTAACCCATTGCGCCACAAACGCATTTGCAGAGAGCTACACAGACGCGCCTTATATATCTAACACTCCTCCGTGTACCCGCGCTCTTGCTCGGGGCGGTGCCGCCGCCTACGAGCAGAAAAGAGAAGTACTGCATTATGACACTAACGCGCACCGACAGTGAACGCTTCGGTGGTCTCAGCACTACGACGCCTCGATGCCAGCATTCGAAGGGACGCTGGCATCAAGAAGCACTACCAACGCCACCTAGGTGCAGCGGAGCGTGGCCTCCGCAATTAGCTCTGAAAATGTTTCTGAAGTTGATCGCGGAGGCTGCAATTACGACGCGCTGTACGCGCTAATTTGACTCGGTGACGATTCAGTTACGTGCTTTGTCTTGCACGTTGTATTAGTGTGTCAGTTACGTGCTTCGTCTTTCGCGTTGTGCTAGCGTGTGCAGCGTAGTGCAGCTTCCATATGCACGACGGTTGCTCATGGTCATCGACGTTGGTAGTCGTGATGGAGGAGACGTGCCACCAGGCGTCAGCGTGGGTGCATCAACGCCTAAGGGCGCTTTAGCCACAAAACACCAATAGACATTATATATCAATGTGCAATAAACATTACACTACTTCTGTGAAGACACGTTTCACTTTCGTGTTCTATACCGATTCCTATATAAGAGGGATCAACCACATTTTTTGTGCTTTATTGCCTGTTGGTTCATACCATAGGGATTAACCAAATTCGAGTCCCTCTGTGTCCCTTCTCGTCCGATCACTGGCTTTATCTTGTTGGTCTATATGAGCGATACGAGCAATTTTTATGGGGTTTGGTGTGTCCGTTGCGTGATCAGTTTGGTGAGGCGTGGGCGAGCTCTCTCTTCAAGCGAAGCTTGATTGGTGCTGGTAGTGGTGCTGGTAGTGGTGATGTCACGCTAGAAAAAATGGTGTGGCTTAACTTTCGGTAAACCTGGTTGATAGCAAAACTTAACTGTCCTGGCTATTCCCATTGTCGAGCTGTGGCCGAGGTGTGGTTTCGCAATGATATACAGACATGCTTACAATGAATACAGTGTTTATTCATCATTATTTATGCCTATGAAGACACTGCGGTGATCAGTAAAGTAGTGAGACTTGGTTGCAACTCGCAGCCAGGCCAAACTGTACTCGGGCAACGGCGGCAATGTCTCCTTTCAGGGCTCCGCAAAGGCCTAAATATAATCAAACGTAGCGTGAACGCACGCACACGCTATGTCACGTTAGTGAAAACAACAACGGCTATAGTTCGACCGATGATTCGACGTACTGGCGCCGCCAACGTAACCGGACACGCGGCCAATTCGCTCCGCCGCACTCGGCGTCTAATGATGCTCGCCCGAGTGCCAATAACGTCGGACTATAAACGCGCCTTTATGCTCTCGTGGTTTGACCTCTAGCTCTCAAGTTGAAAACTGTTGAGTCGCCGACGGCTGCCCGAGGTAGCTTAATGAAGCTTTCGATTCAAAAGGGGGCCGATTCTTGTCATCGTGCAGAAAGAGTACAAGGTCCTTGATATACCCTTGTCACATGTGGGAGCCAAAGAGGCAAAATTTGGAGGACGCTTAAGCTTCTGTTTTAAGAGCGGAACGCGATAGCATTCAAAGATGCCTGTCTGCTTCTCACGCTTCCTCATAACTGCAGCTTATGCAACCGTAATGGTTATTGGGAAACCCTGGTTGCGAGCGCTATGCACGAAGGCGAGCCTTCTGATATAAACGCGGCCTCTTGCATTGGCCGATCCCGTAGATAGTGCACAACCGCGCCAAGAAAAATTGCATCATTTTCAGGTTTTCGTTTTTCTTTCGCTCTTTTATTATTTCAGTGTGAGAAGGTTTCACATAAAAGGCATGCGCTGTGGGTGTTTTGTTTCATGAAGTTTGTTTGTGGATTGTCATTCTCAAAATTGCGAGCAATAGCTTTGTCAAGAATGCAAGACAAGGTATGAGCAACATTAATGATAGAATGGTGTAGTCATATAACCCGAATATACCACATGTCCTATCAGAAGGCATGGCATATACATGTACCTAAATATATTCGGAGGGCCTGCGTCGTTGGGGATGACTTTCTCCGCCACCCGCCGACATCGCACGCCGACGCCGGTTGCCGACGCCGCATTTTCTGCGACACGGGGCCGTTAACGCTATCGCGTTAAAACTGCGCCGGTATCACAGAGCAATACATCATGCAGAGCTCACATCTATTTCCGAAGTATGGCAGCACTGATAGAGGATCACTTGAGATAGCTCTCACAAATTACTGATACGCACGTTCGCACTCTTCACTCCATATAAACGGAACATTCTACTGCGTAAGCAAAGTCAGACATCTTGTTTTAGACTCTAACTGCTCAATAAGTTCCCAGCAATGTCCTTCAAGACCAATTAACACTCTGAGGGAGAGAAATTAACGATGCTTGCTCAGATAGAAAATTCTCTTAACCGATTTCTCATTATCGCGTTTCGTGAGGCCGTCGAACATTCTTCCGAAGGAAACGACCCTCTTCTGATAAGAACTCGATTTTTTTAATAATCTTAAGCGTCGCTTTCCTAATGTATCTAGAACTTGTGGCATGTGACGTTCATGCTCTCCCGCTTAGTATGAGAGTGCACACTGATATCATCAATATAGACTTTGCAACAATCACCACTCAAGTGTTCGAAGATTACAATCATGATTTTCTGAAACCTTCCTCCAGACATTTTCCAACCGAATGGTAGACAGCCTGTTGTTTCCTACATATCGAAGGATGCGACAACGTGTATTTCTTGCACTCTTACTTCAGTGGCATCTGCCGGTATCCTTTGCATATGTCAATTTTTGAAAACTATCGCCAGCCTCTCGTTTATTTGATAATGCCATTGAATCAGGGAATTGCACAGGGGAAAAATCAGTTTGCTTTTGATAGAATGGTAATCCGTGCAAATTCTAAACGTGGCTTCTTCCTTCAGTACTATTGTAATGGCAGGGGAAATACTGAAGTTGACCGCCTCATTTTTTTTTTTGCGCTCAGCACTTGCTGGAGCTCATTTTTCTGACATTTTTTTTCTGCGATAGGCTATAAAGCATTCTGCGAACCACTGTTGTGTATTTCCGCTTATACCTTGATCACCGAAGTTGCCTGCGGGTGGGCTACAACACAAATTAGGTCTGGATAGGGCATCGGAACATCTGGTGTTTTGATGATATGAAGATGCCCATTGTTTGCATCAAGGATTTCCATGGGCGTGGAATGAACGTCAGCTTGTCCCTCCAAGAAACGTTGTTGTGCACATGCTTCTTCGTCATACTTTGTACAAAATACAAAAAGTCCAGTATCACCAGAATACAAATAAAAAGCATACGTAAACCATGAAGTGCCGTACTACCAAATATCTCGCGTCTATCTTCAAACATTTGTCAGATATTTACATCACGGCCTTCTCTCCGCAATCACGCAAGCTAGAACCTCTATGTTTTTTTGCACGTACTAGAGGCAGCGTGTCCGGACGACTCGCACAAGATTGCTTAGGTACGGCCATTCATGATAGAGAATTACCGTGCTGCATGCAAATTTTTCAGTCTGGAACTGTTTTCCAAAGTGTTAGAAGAGAAGTCATCGGCACGACTTCTGCGAATTTAGCAATACGTTTTCGAGCACTTTGTCATCCTGCAGCTGGGGGGGCAACAAGCAGGGCATTGTTAATTCTTCAAAGTGTTGGTTCGGCACATGTCTTACCATCGCGACAAATGCGATAGTCATATTGAAAATGGGAAGCATAGCAGAATAGATCTACATTTTTAGACCTTAAGTTTACACCAACATATCCAGCAGCACGGAACATAAAGCATTTCAGCACAATTATATATATATATATATATATATATATATATATATATATATATATATATATACTTTTTCATGAGAAATATTCAGCCGAAATTGCGAAATAACCATAATGATATTTTTAGTGACTAAAAACACAAGAACGAACACCTCGGGCGCGGCAGATAAGGTACTAGCTCGATCATGACGTTTTTCTTCATTTCCTTTATTTGTTCTGGCTAACTTAGAGGGAGCTTGTTCGAGGGCACTGCTTTGTGATGCCGGTGGAAGCGCAGTACGGTACAGTATTTCTCGAGTTAAATAATGAATTACAATTACCAAATTGTTAACGGTAACTATAAAATTACTGGCGGCTACTCTGTTCTACTAGAGACAACATGCACTAGGTTTTCTTCGAGTAACGCAATTGCTCTTTTTTTTTTATCTTGGTGTACTTTTTCTATACTTTTGGTATACTTTTTGGTATACTTTCTTGGTGTATTTTTTTAAATATTGGTATACACTCTGTATACCTTGTCAGACAAATATTGAGCTAAAATGGCAAACTAAAGGCAACAGTACTTTTGAGAGATTGAAAAGAAAAAAAAAACAAAAGCTTCGCCTTTACCACCCAACAAAGCTCCTTCGCTTTGTTACTGTGCGTTTATTTTCGTCGGTGAATAAATAAAATTCTTTCTTCTACTCCTACTTAGGTTACAAAAATCAAATAGCTTTTGCAATGAGGAAAAGCTATTTACCAATATCTAATTACTTTTTAAGAAGGCGTCTTTGGGCGCATACTGGGACTCTACAATTGAAGCTTCAGCATCGTTGCGCAGCGTTCATTTAGTACGAACTTCAATGCTAAAATTACATTTCAGTGGCTAGCACTCCAGGACTACATCTAGTACATTGAGATGCCCAATTTAATGGATGAATTGATGCTAGTTGCCGTAGCGCAATTGTGCAACAGACGCCTAATGCGAAGGTTGTGGGTTCGCCTCCCACCGGCGACAAGTTATCTTTCTTCCGCTTTCATTTTCCCTTTTTGTCATTATTTTCCACATTTCAAGTCAACCACAGGTATTTACTGCTATGTATTCTTGCTTTTTTTGGCTGTATTGCCTGTGGGCTTCGTACCATATGGATTAACCAATTTCGAGCTGCTCTGTTTCTCTTCTCGTCCGATCACTGGCTGTATCTTGTTGGTCTGTATGTGCGATACGAGCCATTTTTATGGGCTTTGGTGTGTCCGTAGCATGATCAGTTTGGTGTCGAGTGGGTGAGCTCTCTTGTCAAGCGAAGATTGATTGCCTCAGATGTGTTGGTGGTTGTGGTGGTGATGTCACGCTAGAAACATTTTTGTGGTTTAGCTTTGGTTAACCCTGGTTGATAGTGAAAGCTTCACTGCCCTAGCTAGTCCTATTGTCGAGCTGTGGCCGAGGTGTGGCCGAGGTGTGGCTTCGCACTGATATACAGGCATGTTAGCAATGAATACACTGTTTATTCATCATTTTTTATGCCTATGAAGGCACTGCGGCGATCAGTAAAGTAGCGAGACTAGGTTGCAACTCGCAGCCGGCCCCAACTATACTCGGGCAACTGCGGCCATGTCTCCTTTCAGACCTCCGTAAAGGCCTAAATATAGTCCGACGTAGCGTTAACGCACGCACACGTTATGTCATGTTGGCGACAACAGCGGCTGTAGTTCGACCGATGGTTCGACGTACTGGCGCCGCCAACGTAACCGGACATGCGGCCAATGCGCTCCAATGCGCCCGGCGTCTGATGACGCTCGCCCGAGTGCCGATAACGTCGGACTATAAACGCGCCTTAATGCTCTCTTGTGGTTTGACTTCTAGGTCTCAAAGGGAAAAGTGTTGAGTCGCCGACGGCTGCAAGAGGTAGCGTAACAAAACTTTCGCTTCAAAAATAATAATTCATTCCAATAAGAATGTCAAGTAATTTAAATAATGTCACTTGAGTGCGCAGGCTTTCGCCTGCACCCTCCTTGGCGTATGCTAAAGTGAGAGTCATTTTTTTGTTTGGCGCTTTTAATGTTTAGTTTGAGAATATTTAACATAAAAGGCAAGCGCTGCCGGTGTTTTGTTTCATGATATTTGTTTTTGGGCTGTCATACTCAAACATCCGAGGAATGAGTTTGTAAATAATGCAAGACAAAGTGTGAGCGACGATAACGTCGGACTATAAACGCGCCTTAATGCTATCTTGTGGTTGGACCTCTAGCTCTCAACGTGAAAACTGTTGAGTCACCGACGGCTGCCCGAGGTAGCGTAATGAAGCTTTCGCTTCAAAAGTGGACCGATTCTTGTCATCGCGCAGGAAGGGTACAAGGTCCTTGAACTACCCTTGTCACATGTGGGACCCAAAGAGACAATATTTGGAGGACGCTTAAGCTTCGCTATTAAAGAGACTGACAACCGATTTTTAAGGACCCAGTTTTTATGGCGCAACGTAAAGCTCACCCTCGGTATTGTTTAAACCTGCAGCAGGTACTTGCAAAAGTGCGTGGATATTTCGTAAGCAGAATTTTTTGATCTCAGAAGCCTCTAAAAAGGTAAGAGGTCCTCCCCCAGCAACGTTGAGAAGTGAAAGCGATACCGATGGCCTGCCTTGCAAATTGTGAAAGCCACTCATCGTTCTGTTTTTACAAGAGTGAGTGCACCTGTGGTTAACCACCTATATTTTTACCATTTCAATCACTTTCAAAAATAAAAAGCAGGTACAATAAGTTTTCATTTTTATACTAGACCTTTCTTGTGTTTGTACTATTTTTTTTGCCAAAGTACGCGCCTACGTCATGGTTGGCTGGGTCCCGGCGTCGTTATTCTGTCGAGTGCCGAGTTATTGAAGACGATCGAGTTATCGCAAAGTTATCGAAAACGTTATCGAAAACGAAACCACGCTGTTGCCCTTGTGCGCGGCATCGCCGAGTAGCACCGCGCACGATTTTCAAGTATACGTCCCGTAACATGCCGCTGCAAAATCTCAGCCACTTGGAATTAGGAATTACGAATTCTAGCTCGCATGCGAGAACAGAATTTAAATCCGTATGATCATGCGCCTAACCGCGATGTTTCGACGGACGACGGCAGCGAAAGCGACGATCCTGGTTTAGAAAGGCCCCCATCACCGCAAGCCGGCCGGGTAGGAACATCGACTGGTGAGTAATTATAAGTAGCATGAACGCATAACTCCACAATTTGAGGGCTGTGTGAACTTAACGATGACCTCCGAATGTACGCAGGTGCAAGCACTGTGGAGTTATGCCGACGGTCCAAGAGTGGGTCTGCTGCAAAGACATTGCCGAAATCCGCACTGCCAAGCTATGCGTTACATTGGACGCTGACTTCGAGGCACTGTTTTTGAACACCGCAGTGCTCCGAGTACATAGATGTACATCTAAACAGGGAGGATGGCGATATCGTAGACGACCTTATGTAAGTTCAATCGACTAAAATTGTGCAAAGAGCCCTCAAGTCTCTTCGTGTTGCAGGAGCTACAGGTGTACAGCATACCGGCAGTTTACCAGGTAGACCTGGGGCTACCTAGGACAATGCAACAGAAGTGTCCTGCCATCCTGTTTAGTGCGGCGTATACGGGAACAATTGCCGTCGGCAACGTACCGAGGGTACGTACCTCTGCTGTCACTGGCATTACCGTCCTCCGCGAAAAGAAAAAAGAAAGGTTTGTTCTAAAGCAAACTTTTTAAGATTATCGGCTACTTCGAAGTGCAACTTAATAGATCAAGTTGAAAGGATGACAAGTGTACTCAACAGGCGTTGCGGCCGATTTTTTACCTTCAAAGCAACAGCGCCACAAGACAATTATTAAAATGAAACAGTTCAAAAGCCTTTTATTTCTGAGTTATTGAGGCAAGCACGTTTGGAATGTAACATAGTGCACTCATTTGACTAGATCCGGCAAGAATTCTTGCTAGCACAATAGCATCAAGTATGCAGCCCATTATTAAAAAAAAGAAAACAGGTTCCAAATGTTTTCAATATATGTTTACTTGAGGACACTTTATTTAGAACATGGTGAGAACATGCACCTTGAATTTTTATAAGCTATACAAACTTCTACTGCATACGCCAATTTTACCGCTTTAGCTTAGTTATACACTTTTGTAATTATGTATTTTCCTTTACAATTTGTTCTGGATTAGCCCACATACAAACAAGTGCTAATTAACTCGCATGAGTAGTCTCATAAAAGGTCATTTATTGCAATTTAAAATCACAGCCCACCGATATCCAAGAGCCGTTCAGCCACAGCCTATTGTTTTATTAGCATCACTTTTGCAATTCGTGCACAATGACAATAATAATGAAGTGAGTAGAACCGAGGTTATCCTTCATTGTACAGCTAACTTCATTATAAGGATTGTATATTTTAGTACTCTAAGGTAAACAAGATCTCAGGCATACCGAACAATTTTATAATACCGAGATGTTTACTTTCTCCACTATTTCATTGACTGCCGATGTGATATTGTCAAGACCCCAGCACAATCAATTCGATGATTGATGGAGGACCACGGAGTAAGATAAACAGGAGCGCCGACTCCGCCGCCGCGCAACGCATTCACTCGGGACAAACCGTGTAACGCTAAATGAGTCATCGCGTTGCGCCATCTGTCGAGGCGCGTGGAAAACACTACACAGCTTGCTTCCATGTGCGCATACGCTGAGTGGCGGAGGCCGGTGGCGATGGCAGCGCGGAACCGGCAGGGCGGCACGCGTAGAGCTTGTCGTCTGCCAGAAACGTGGGCCCTCGTCCGCCTCAATGTGACAGCAATCAAACACAAAAATATATGCGCACAAATAATAAAAACGCAAATAAACACGCGGTAGCGCTTTTACGCCCGTATGCGAAACATTTATACATGTCTTTAGAGGAAACAGACGATAAAGGATGCCGTACAAAATGACACAACAGAAGTACTTGTTTTTCACTCCTCGACGTCTGCGCCGTAGCGAAGGTGCGAAATTTTCGTCTTCCTCGCTTTGTTTACCATCTCTGTAGTATGCTTATTCATGCCTGACGGAACAGGGTATCTTGATACTTGCGCGTGAAGAGACTGAGCAACAGGACAGTGTTTGGTTCTCGGCTGTAAATCTCGGTATAGCAAAGGACGCGAGATGTTTTCGCTCTTCGCGGCGCCATCTGATCATCAACTACTACACCAGTGGCGTCAAAAAACTCCTGAAAGTAAACGAGCGCTTAAAGCAATTGACAAAATATATGCACGACACTTCGAGAAGCAGCTTATTTTTTATAGTTATTTCAGCAAAGAAAAAGGAGCGGAGCAGTTCCTTCATTTTGTTTAGGGAAGCCTGGTGTAGATCAATGATGCTGAATGCCAGAAGCAACCAGAAGACGCCAATGCGGAAGGACGCGAGGAGCTCAATTTAAGCTTGTCTACAACTACACAAAGTGCAGGTGCCTTTCCTTGTCCAGAGACATGCCGTAATGTAGAGAGAGAAAAAGGGAAAGGGACATTTATCACACAAAAACAGCATATACGTATACAAAAATGAAAAAGCAAGCATGCGTACAAGTTAAAGCATTATTAGCGATTATTCAGTAATAATATTTCTCTTTCCAACTGGGTTAGCGATGGTGCACTGGTACACCTATCAACAGCATTTTGATGTTTAATGCCTCAGCAATTTCATGTTCCAGCTCAGATTTTGCATTACTTTTCAACAACTTCAAAGGCTTGTATGCACACTGTTTGCAATGAATTACTGATCAAGTTCTTGCAAAACAATAGAAAAACTAAGCAGGAACGCCAAATTGCTGAGCCATATGACGTAAGTAAAGCTGGTGATATCTGGGTCAGTGGGCAACTGCTAGCCCTGCTGGAAAAAAATAGTATTCGTGGAGAACCCCTAATCATACTTGACCTTATACGCATGGTTACGTTTTAATTTTTGTTTATGCATGTGTGAAAATGCTACGTATATGCTTAATTCCTCTGCAATAAACATCAGCTGGTAGTTTGGCGCCCGCCAAACTGTTTTCCTGCATCCGCGTCTGTATTGCACAATTTATTTTTCCTGTAATGTCAACCAACTAGCTTGAACCATGATTCTGCTTGAAAAAATATCAGCTCACAAAACACATATTTATAGGTGCAACTGGGAAGCCCGCACATTCATTTTGTGGCACTTTTCTACGCAATTCACATCACAAATTACAAACATTGCAAAACAAAAAAGTGCAGCACCAGCTCACATTGCTGAATAGGTTTTCGTTTCTGACAATGCTTAGCAAAATAGTATTTCCCATGAAACAATATTATCTATAGCATCCAGATACCCTATGTCATACATTATACAATATCAAAGCCGCAGATATGCGGTGATCTTAACGAAACAATAATGCAACACATTCAATGTACAACATCATCTACAGAGCATTTATGCCATAAAAAGATTTAAAACATACTCATAAACCACATTTCTAGCTTTCTGTGCAGATGTCCCCTCTGGGTAAACTAGGAATGCTTGGAAGACGGAAACAAAATGATGTGGTTCATTTCCCACAGCTAGTGAATACAGTTCAGCTGAAAAAAAACTGTAATAGGATGGGAAGTTCGGCGAGTTGGTGTACTTGCATAATGGAACATCGGGCAGACGGGCTACTCATAAATGTGAGGCTAAGGGAGCACGCATTCTCACTGAACAAATATTACTATGCGCATGTGACCACTGTTGCGGCTCGAGGTGGCGCTTGGGCAAGGAATCCACCAAGCCCATCGGTGAATACATCCAGTAGTAGGAATAAAGAAAAATTATTTATTTACATTATGTACACTGGTGCCTGGTACGGAAGCCCACTCCATGATCAGCATATTCAACATCTGAGTTCACCTCAGGACACGTTAGCACCTCCACTGCACCGCAGGTCTCCGTTTTAATCCCTTCGTCTTCCCTAGGAGACTCGACTAGGGAATCTGCTGACGTTGGTGCAGCCAATCAGAGGGGTTGTATTGTTCACCGAACTGGCCTCTAATGCTGCATCCTCGCCCTCGCTTTGCTGCCACTGCGTGGTCATCTGGGAAGCTGAGATTGTTGCCGGTCCCACGGCAGTAATTCCTCGATGTTGGCCTCTCGCATCAATCCGTGGCATCTCCGTGACGGTCAACTTGTCATGATCCGTGTCGGCCGCTAGCGCCCTTTCGGCGACTCTGATGAAAGGCCCTGCCTCGGGGCAACATTCAAAGGACGCGCACTGCCTATTTGGGATGCTTGTCTGCCCGTCCCGTCGGTGTCGGGCGCTGTCGCCCTCTGGGAGACGCTGATGAAAGGGGCTGCCTCGTGGGAAACATCCAAGGTATATGCTGGTCCAGGTTGAGACGTAACACCACTATCGCTAGTGCGAATGCGAGTCCTCTACCGTCCTATGATCTGTCATCTATTGTAAAACAAATTGTGAGCGGAGAACTTGCTCGATGCGAAGTGTATCCTCTACAAGTGCATATAGCAACGATGCCTATCTGCAGTATGACACAGTGTGTACTTCCATGACGTCGCGGGAGTTGACTCCCCACGATCAAGAGCAGTGGAGAGACCAGATTACAATTTGCGTCGTCGTGATGGAGCGCAGAACGCCACATTACCATCAGTGGAAAAGCTCGCTATTGTTCAAGAAAGCAGTTATTCTATATAAGCATAAGCTTTCATGCACCGTGCTCAAGTCCCAGGTGACACTTGCACGACTTATATTGAGGAAATCTTGAGATTATGCAGGTCCATAGAGCCTCGCATGAAAAAAGAAGACAAGGTCAGGCACCTTCTCTAAGGAATTGCATGAGGAGGTCTACAACTTCCTCATAGGCAAGGATACCTTGGAGTATGTAGCAGACAATGATCAAACATTGCTGTACGTGTGCAAGTCTCAAATCCAGGCGAATTACGCCTAAGTTTGGTTGACTACCCAATATGACCAATATCGCTAGTGTGGATGTGAGTCCTCTACCGTCCTATGATCTGTCTATTGTAAGGCAAATTGTAAGGGGGAAACTTGCTCGACGTAGTCTCCAAGGCAAGTGCACACATCAACGCTGCCTTTCTACTGTATGAAACAGTCTGTACGTCCATTAACGCTGCGGGATTTGAAGACTCTCCAAGATCAAGAGCACCGGAGAAACCAGATTACAATTTGCATTGTCGTGACGGAGCACGCAACAGCTTCAAGTAATCTTCCTTCAGGACCCCAGCCTGGGATGACCACCTTGAGTACACGGAGCCTAGTGGAAGGTTTGGTGTTGTGTGCAAGCCACCTCTGTGCTTTCAGTATGGTGTCCGCGGACTTGTGCAATTTCTGCCCTGAATGCCGTCACGCGCCACCACCACACTATGAGCGACTGCTGACGTCTCCTTGATGCAACAGTCTGTGCAGTAATAGTCGCTAGACCCAGGATGGGTCCAGCGACTACGAAGGGTCCAACCGCCATTCACGTGGCCTGATTTAAGCATTTTCGCCATCAGATCTCCAATAACCCCTGCTGACTCACCCGGTGAGCATCATCTGCAACGGGGGAAATGTTAAAAGACGACGTTCACCCGAACTGTGACCTGCTCGACACCTAGGCCTTTCGCAATGATCATTCACCAGCTCCTCTAAATAAAACCCATCTCACCGTTAACAGTGTTCTTTCAAAACGTTAAGTTGTCAACCGCAGCATGCGCTTTGCCACAAGTGTATGCTTCGGCAATCGAGCATATGCTGCAGACATGGGTGGTGGCCCAGGAGTTGTCCTCGACTCCCTCATGCTGTGGAAGCTTCCACAGCTGCACTCCTCCAAGGTTGCTTGCAACAGCTACTGGACATTCCACAGGACAAACAGCACACAAGCCACGTTATTTTAAAAAGTGTTCCTTTCTACTGTTTCTTTAGTATACCCCAGATTTATCCAGGCAGTGAAAATGTCACTGGCTGAAGTAGCTTCAATTATCTAATAAAAATAACAGACAGGCATGTGCTACCAAACCACACGGGCAGAACACGTTTTCACAAGGAAGCATACCATAAGTCACACTTTCTTTTACAGGGCAGACAATTTCATTTCCCTTCTTTGTTTTTAACATTTTTTGTCGGAATGCAGGCTTACCGTCAATGCCACATGCTTGTTTACGTGTCGTGTTTGCATTGTGATGTAAGACTGCAAGCACGGTTCTGCAAAATGGAGTGAAGTAATAAGACAAATAGCATGAGCAGTCTTCGGTGAAAGTTTTTCATAAATCTAAATTGTGCTTCACCTAGCAGACATCAAGGTTGGTGAATATGCCACAGACTTTGGGGCAAAACGTATCATCAACGAATGGAATGATTCCAAACACGATGTTTGTGCAGCTGCCGAAAGCTGAGCAATGTCTTTGATGAGACGATGAGCAATGTCTTTGAGACATTCCACAAAGCTTCGTGTAAACTGCACTCCCTGTAAGAAATAACAGGCGTATTATTGAAAAACTGTGTGAAACTACAGAATGCTACCTCAGCAAACACTATTTTGCATACATAAAATATGATCAATTTGTTGCAAGATAATTGATACGCACCAGCATCAAGCCACTCCTTGTGAGAAGGCTGGTCGCGTAGGCATCGATGGTACGGCCACTCATGGCCACTGTGAATATTCCCAATGTGCCTTGTTAGGCCTGTGATATCAAGTGACAAGAGTCTAAGAAAAGAGTATGCAGGCCCCTGTGGCGGTAAAATAAAACTTGCTGCTGTGCAAATTGGTGCATAATGCTGAGCAAGAATAAAATGTACAACACAGACAAGGATGAGAGATCCAGGGACAAATGGGCTAGCCCAAACTTTGAACTATTTTATTTTCGTCTTGTTCATCAACATAAGCACATACTAGCACATGCGCAATAAGGCAGGCAGCGCACTATCGCAAAAAAGAAAGAGAGAAAGACAAATAAAATTATGTGAAAGTTTACGCTAGTCCGTGTCCCTTCATCACATCTCCTCGTCTTCGTTGTGCATTGTATTCTTCCTTACTACTTATCGATCCTGACCACAGTAATCACGATGCCCTTTTACGATTGATATGTTTTGCATACAATAATAATGTAGAAAATGCAACTGGATATTTACTGTCTATCTCTTGCCTACTGCCATCCATACTCACTCATTCTCGTGTTAATTTTTGTGTGGTCCCCTTCACTCATAGCCAACACGTAAATAGTCGTTTGCCCACATAGTGTAATACCACCAACATGCGTGTATGAATAGTGCAGTTACACAAGAATTCAACAATCATTTCATTTTTCATTCTGTTGATGAGATGTTCCTTGGGTCACCCATTTATATTGTGGCTTGTGTGAGAAGACCCTGCAGTCGCTTTATTTCGGCCCTAACACAGTTACTGAGCCGATGCGGGCTTTCATTCAATTCTCTCCACTGACCCTTAGAACAGATTCTCCCACAGCACCAAAATGCTGCAAGTTAGTGCCTAAAGCCTTAGGCTTGGCGGTTCCCATTGCAGTAAGTTTCAGGCCGGACAACCACTTTCATGTGCACCGACAGCGTGAAGCTTGCTAACAATATGTACCCTATCCCCATAATATTTCTGCTCTGATCATCAGTGTACAAAAGCAGTAACTGTTCGGCTTCATTCTGATCAATGAACATCATTTGCTCACTAAGACGTAAATGAAGCTTTGGTCAAGTTGCTGCTCACTATAAATAATTTACAAGGTTCACTTGTGAAACACTTAACTTATGTTTATTACTCTCAATCCACCTTTTGTATTCTCAGTGCACTTGAATGGCTAAAGACATAAATTCACTGTAATACAGCCACTGAAACGAGCCCTAGACTGCAATGAGGCGCCTAATAAGTTCACCTTTTGCTGGCTAATATTCACGAACTATACAGATAGCAAGCTAGCAGCATGCTGAATATAGCCAAAAGCACCCCAAGTTCATAACATTTTCTGTGGTGAGCTACTTACTCTTCCAGATGCTGATCGGAAGAGCGACATTACCCTCTCACATCGCAACACTGAAGTACAGGTGGCTGCATATGGATTGAATCCACCTGTTCAATATTGTGCAACCAGCCCTTTTTGTAATGCCTTCAAGTTTTTTCCGCAAACCTGAAAGTTCACAAAAGTGAATAAGACTGCATCACTAGTCATTATGATATTTGTTACACATTTAAACCAGCTAGTCACGAATGTGCACTGTATTTAGAAATGCAGGAAAAAACACTATGCAGTCATCTTACAGCATAGGATAATTGTGCAAGTAGTGCCAGCTATTACAAAGTTACGCATGATATTTTTATGTGTACTTTATGAGCCTTTAAAAGCTCTACATCAGAAATTATAGAGCAATAAATGTTCTGCCTACTAACCTTTCACAACATGACAGCTGTCCAGCTCATGCTTGATGCCTGGCTCTTTTTACCTGATATGTTTGCAAATCCCGGGGTGTCTGTCGGTGGTCACAGTTGAAACCTTCAGGTCTTTGGAGTGCAGTTCACTTTTTCCATTTGCGGGCTTGTTTCCACCTGTGGATTCTACAACAACAGAGTAAGGCAGTAATGGTTCAGACATAAAAATTAAACCAGACTTGTGCGACCTTGCAGAACACAACCCAATTTCCAGCGAAGCTGTTTATTTCAAGCAGTTTCAAGAAATTTTTCAGTTGCCTATAATTAAATCACATACTTGAAACATCGCCCGCATAGGACTTATGAAACTTTACATGCATGTAATGCTTTATAGCACATATTAAGGAAATTTTAACAAATGCAGTAAGTAATCAACATACAATCTATTAGGCAGGACATTGGTCACAGTACTCGTAAAAAAGAATACTCATAAAGGCCCGGAGGACTTGATCATGTAATTTATTGCAAAGGCACTAACTAAGCTGCACTCTTCATATTTTGTGCACAAATTATCCTTTGCGTCAGCCATAGTTTGAATATAAACGAGATACCTTGTCGAATTCATGGACCTCACCGGACAAAGTAATTGTAAACCACTTGTCAGGTGTGGAAAAACAGGACAAACGAGCATTCACTTAATATTTGTGGTGCTCCTAACGAAGCCATGAATGCGAAAACTTCGCCACAGATTACACATATTACGCACCTCACTTTTAACAAACTTTTTAAATACAAGATGAAATTTAAGTTGTTTCTTATTGCTATGGCTTTTTGGCACATAGGGGAACATGCTGAGAACGGCATTGTGACACTTCTAAGCAATTGCTGCAAACATTTTTTACGAAGGCAGTACTTGAAGTGCATGCATATAACTTGGTAGACACATTTGCAATGGCATTCTCTTTAGAATGGCAAAGAGTGTACTTAAGCCGCACCTGTGAAATTTTGTGCACACACTACCCATTACATGTGCCATAGCTGCTTCGAATATAAACAAGGTGGCTTGTGCAGTTCATCGAGGACACCGGACAAAGTAACTTTGTGCCAATTATCAGGTGGGGAAAATAGATAAAAGAAGCATTCAATAATTATATTCAGCGCTTCTATTCAATTCAGAAACGTGACATTTTTGTCAGTGTAGACGTGACCTTTCCACCATGAAAATATTATTTATGACTTGGAAAGTACGCAGTGCAGAATTTATTTAAAAGCTGTCTCACCTCGCCGACCTGCACTTGAGTGAAATTGAGGACTTTTATCGTTTCCGCATCCATAAGTGTGTAGGTAAGGTAGTTCGCCGAATGCCCCGGAGAATCACACCACCCATCTCCTAGCAGGCATAGGTCCCGCCCTTACAGGCTTCAACTAGAGAAGCTTGTTGTGTGCTCCAGACCTGCACATGCAACACTACATGGTTCCAGCTCTGCAGAAGCCTATGTTGTATTACCTTTGTTATGGTCCGCACATGGCAACCCTTTTGGTAGACATTGTATGTCGATGTCGTGAAGGCCTCGATGTTCACAGATGCCAGCAGTCGCAAGACTTTCACAGCGCTCGCGCCGCTTAACAAAATTACCCCAGCTAGCAGGACGTTACCCGCTGTCATAAGATTGGAAGTAGGCTGGGTGCTCCAAACTTTCTGATGGCTTAAAGAGCATGTGGTCTTTATGGTCAAGGATCTTCCCTGTGTGTGTTTTGTAACACTACAGCTCTCTTCACCCTTAGTGCAAGCACTAAGGCGCTCCTACAGGCAACTTTCAAACAATGTATTTTTTTTCAGTTTGGAGTGTTGTTCCATCCCTGCAACGTTAATATGTTACTATAGTTCATGGTACTATCAAAAAGTTGTCGCAGTTTCACCCGAAAGGCGAAGCATCAATTGCGATAGCAAATTAGTAGAGAGCTATACGGAGTAAGGATAGTAGTTTTTTAGTAGTATAAACTTGGAAATGCAGCAGCACCAGCAACACGCAGAACTGTTGCTGACGCCGTCGGCGTTTTGCCCGCGTTCGCATCAAACGCGCGCTGCGTTGGTGACTATTGCCGGTGCCTTTGGGGACGGCTCGGAGGTTTTCGACGAGATCAGAACGGGACACTCTTCGAGCAGCGTCGGAAGTCTTTACCACCTTCTCGCCTCACAACGTTTTTATATAAATAGGCATTTGGTGCCGCAGCTAAACGTCGCCTCCCTTCCCCCCCCCCCACCTCACGGCCTTTCGCGCGTCGGAAGAAGTCGCGTTTCCTCTAGATACATGGTGATTGTAAAGGAGGAAAGCGACGCTTAATTCTTTAGCCCTTCAGGGAGCACGGCGCAGACCGCGCGTTTGTGCTCCGCCGTGCATTCCCTCCCCGTGAAGGCGCGCGTCCCTCGCGCCATTTCACTCGCACATTCAGCGTCATACGA